>NW_009607141.1:2929-10593 GCF_000690535.1 Cariama cristata | reverse complement strand
GTGGTTGCTGCATGTCTGTGGCTGGATCCACCCTGCCTCGCCAGAGGCTTGGGGTGGGTTGGAGTCCAGCTCCTCCAGGAGCCGGGGAAGAAAGGGAACTGCTGTCAGGGTGACTGGAGTCCTTCCCAAGAGCTTCCAGATGCTCCCGCTGCTCCTCTCGCTGGGGTCAGAGCCACCGTGGCATTTGAGGTCTTACTCAGAAAGTACCTAATGTGCAAAGTCACTCTGTCTGTGGGTGGGAAGCGGTTGCTAAATCCCAGAAGAGCAGCTGTGCGCAGTCCGGCCCCGCGTTGCGTCGAGGCCTGTGGCAGGGCTTGGCCGAGGGCTTCGCCAGCTCAAAGGTCTGGGCTGGGGGCCTGCGAGTGGGTCCTTCCCTGACACGGGCTGTGCTCATGGCCAGCTACCGCTCCGCCAGAAATATATTTTTTCAGTGCCTTCTCTTTGCTGTTGCTTGCAGAATAGTTAAAATTATGAATATCGGGGTGGTGGGGTTTTTTTCATTATCAGTAAAACTATTACTGGGTTACAGTTCCTGCTCTTAGGGGTGGGGAGAAAAGTTTGGCCTCCGCTTCACAGCAACTGTGGAGCGCCCCAAGGCGTTGTAATTAGACTGAATTGTGGGGGAATTTTTTTTTTTCCTGCTTGTTGCTGGAAGATTCACTAGAGGCTTCTCTCCTCCTAATTAATGAACTTTTCAACCGAGGATTACATCTCTGGCGAGTCAAGGAAGATGTTTGTCTGCTGTGAAACGCAGCCGGGCATATCTGGCTGAACCTTGGGGGGGCCCCGCTCGGGTGGGAGAGCTGGGGAGCGGTGTGGGAGATGAGCGATGACCAACGTGAAGCTTTCTGCTCTCTGTTTTCTCTGGCATGGCTGAAACCCACCTGTCGGGCGGCTGTGCTGGCCCTTCCAGGGGGCACTGGGCTTGCAGGCCGGGCCGGGCTTGTTTTTGTGAGAGCTGGAGGTGTCAGGCTGGGTCGTCCCAAAGCAGCAGGAAGGCAGTGAGGGGAGGGCTTGTGATGGGGGAGAAGCTGCCTGGTCTGGGGCAGCTTAGAGGGAGCTCTACTACTTTGTGTACAGGTTAGTAGCTCCCTGTTCTTACGTAAAAGCGAAAGTCCTACCATCTTAATTTTCTTGATAATTGCATTTAATGGTGACATACAATTTTAGTCTGGTAGACACCACCAAGGAAATCGCCTGCGATGAGACATTTTCCACTTGGTGACTTTTAGGAGGTGACGGGAAGGGCCTGTCCCTGCTTCGCTTGTCGAAGTGTTCTCCAGGAGAACCCCACAGTGTCACGGCGTGGTTCTCGGGTGGGAGACAAAGTCACCTTGGGACCTCCAGTAAGAGGAGAGCAGCGGGAGGAGGAAGAGGAGGGCTCTCCCCCTGGCTCTCTTCCTGCTCCCTTGCAGAACGCCCTGCTCGGAGGGCACAGGTTGCTCTTGCGGGTTGGAAGTCGGGCTGGGGGATGGAAACGACCTCCTGCTCTGGTACGAGCAGAGCTCCCTTCCCAAGGCCTGGGGAAGCAGGTTGCAGTCCTGCTCCTTGTCCCCCAACAGCATCTCTGTTTCAGCAAAGAGTTTTACCTGGGGCTTGCAGTCAGCCCCTGAGTGCCTAAATGGGATGGAGGAACTCCTCATCTTGGCTGTCGGAGAGTTGATACGGAAGCATCTTGGCGTATCCTAAAGGTTTTTTGGGCACCCAACCGCTGGAAGAGCATCTGGTCCAGTTGGTTCGTGTGGCCCCAATGTCCCTGTGCAGACCCAACCTCTGTGGCACAGATCACCAGCAGCACTCCTATCGAGTCTGTCTTCCAAAGGGGAGCTGTGCAACAGCTTTAATTGCTGTTGGCCTCTGAAAATACGGCAAAGACTACCCAGAGATGCCACTGCAACTCCCCGTGGCTGATGTGACCTCTCCGCGGAGCTATCTGAGGTGAGCAAGTTATCCCTTGTCGGTTGATGACCACAGGGCCGTGTCCCCAAAAGACTCGATCCAGCTCCCTCGGCTGCCGGAGCTGTGCCGACGTGTGCCTTGCTTGTTCCCGTGGCTGTGTTTCTATAACGTGGGGGGTTTGCTCCCTGGGACGGGCTTGTCCCCGGGGAGCTGCAGGCTGCAGTCGCTGAGGGGGCTGGAAAAAATACCTGAGGGAAGGGAGCTGCCAGTGAGCTTTGGCTTGTTATAGAGGGGTCTGCACCTCCGCTGGAAAATGAGTCAAATCGAGAAAGACCTCTAATGACGATGTGTTACTTTTGGAATCAACTTTTCTGTTCTTTGTTTTGTTTTTTTTTTTTCCTCCCGTGGTGTCTTTATTCCTATAATCACTTTTACCTAAACGGGGTCTGTTTTCCTTAATTCATCTGTTCCATCGTGCTGCTTCGATCCCTGGACTTTTCCTTCTCCTCATGGCGCTGCCTTTTGATTGCCACAGAGGTGGGGGCGATGGGATGGGACAGCTGAGCAAGGAAGGGGGAATGAGCTGGAGGAGAGGCTCCTGACCCGAACCTGCTGCCCAGGCCAACGCCGATGGAGGGAAGAGAAGTGCATAAATAAGCCAGATAAAAATAAAACCTTCCATCACTTGGAAGAGAGGGTGACTCCTATGGAAACTACCTCATGGGGTCGAGGAGGATATGACTTAATGGCAAGATGGCAGGATCCTCACCTTCCTATAATAGCGCCGAGCTGTTGGAAGCGCTGGCCTGGGCTGCCGTCCTCCTCCCAGCTCGGATTAGGTCCCCTGATGAGCCTGGGAGAGGAGAGGTGCTGGGAAAAATCCCTTAGCGCAGCCGGAGGGTGGGATAGATGTGGGCGGAGGGGCAGAGGGAGCCGGGAGTGTGGTGACCGGGCTGCCCGGGCGATGCTCGGGGAGGAGGGCGAGCAGCCGGTTTTTGCTCCTGCTGTAATCGGCAAGGAGCGATCGCCGGTTGCAGCTCCGGGCAGATGAGCTGCGGCTCTCATCGGGGATACCTTCTGGAGGGAGGGAATGGCTTAAAACTGGCTCTTGCCAATGAGGGAGTGTTAATGGTGTGAATCATCTCGGCCTTTAAAGGATGTACGTCTGGCCCGGCACAGGCGCCAGCCAGAGGCCGGAGGGAGCCCATGGGGCTGGAAGGCGATGGGCAGCGAGGGGCCGAGGCTTTGGATTTCACTCCGGATGCTCTTGCTCCCTCCTGGCCTGATGCAACCCGGCATTACCCGTCCATCCCCCTCCTCTCCTGGGGCAGGAGAAGGGGAGGAAGGCGCTGCACACTCATCGCTGCAGCATCCCGTGTCAGCGCTCAGGAATCCGGCGAGCTGCCGGAGGGAGGTGGGAGACAGGCCAGCCCTGGGGGCTCCGCGCCTGCCAGGGCCTCTCCGCACCCAGGGAGCTGGGAGGCACCGGAGCAGCCTGGGGTGGGGATGGTTTGCCAAGGGCTAAACCCCAGGGCAGGGTTTTTTGGGGGAGGGAGGGGTGCAGAAGTACAGGCGGGTCTGGATCTCACCCCCCATCCCTCCTGCTGCTGCAGGGCTTGCATCTGTCTCCAATGTACTGTGCTTGCCAGCGATGCTCTGCCAATATATATTCAGGGTGGGTGGAAGGACCCCCCTCCCCGGTCCCCAGTGGGCTGGGGGGTGTTTCCAGGGCACCTGGGGCTTGTCCTCACCACTCGCCCCGGGCAGGGACAAGCTCGGTGTTTGCCTGGGCAGGGGGCTCCCAACCCGGGGGGAGAGGGAAGGTGACGAAGCTTGTTGGCAGGGCTGAGCCCGCTGGCGAGGCTCGTAGAAAACCCCAGGGCTTCTTCCAAAGAGTGACCAAGCCCCTTTGCGAGGCTGGAGTGGGGCAGAGAGAGGGGTCGGCACTGAAGGGGGGATGGCTGGCGGGGGGAAAAGCTGGCTGGAATGTGCCTGGAGCTGCCTTGGCACAGAGGGACCCCAACCGAGGAGAGTTATTCCAGGCCAGCCCGGGTTGTGGAGGCAGGGTCAGGGCCAGGCGAGCACCAGGACACGGTGACAACCAACCAACTTCGTTCTGCTGGTCTTCTGGTTGTGATTTTCTGCTCCTGACACGCAAACCCTGCGGGGCCCCCCCTCCCCTCCTTCTCCCCAGCTGGGCAAGGGCTGGCCCGGCTGCGGTAATGAAATGCAGAGCTGCTTGGGAGAGCAGGGGGGGGAAAAAAGGCTCTGTTTGAGGTTTTGTGCCTCTGGTTTCCTCTGGCCCTCTCTCTCAGCGGGGTGATTTATTGGTGATGGAGCCTAAGGAGAGGGGGAGGGAAGGGCTTGGTGCTGCAGGCAAATAGTCAATCCTGTATTTCCCAAGCACTCATGTGAGGCAGAGGGGAAAACAGGATGAGAGGAAGGTAAACTGCCAGGTCAGGGTCCATGGAGCATCATTTACTGGAGCTGAGCTCTCCTGAGCTTGTCCCGGTTGCTCCGAGGCGGCGTTGAGCTCTTTGTGCACCAAAGGACTGGCTTTGTGGTGGATACACTTTCCCTCCATCCCAATTTCCCTACCTTCCCTCCATCCCGGCTTCCCTGCCGGGCGGGCAGCAGGATGCTGAGACCTGTCTGCAGGCAGCTGCTCCACAACCGGCTCTTCTGGCCCAGCCCAGCCCGCAGGGATTGTCCCTTCGGGGGACCGTTCATCTTTTTTTTCCCCTTTCCTGCAGCCACGGCCGAGGAAGCCAGCCAGGCCTTTCCCAGGCCGGTGGAGAAGCGGAGGTACCGGGTGCCACTGACCTGGTTTTGGGTACCTGCGTGGCGCTGCTGGAGGCACTGCCAGGCTGTGACCTGCCTGGCTGCAAATGCATCTCCTGCCTGCACCTACCCTGGCTCAGCCCAGCCTTTCCTTTAAGCTAGGCTTAAGGCTCTGCAGCTCTCCCTCCCATGCGGGATGCTCTGGTGTGCGGCTGCGGTGCAGGGTCACCCCCTGCTCGGGAGAAGCAGGCGAGGGTGCCCGTTGTTCACGCTCCTTGCTCTGGTTAGGAACGTGTGTGGTTTCCTAGGGGGAAGGTCTCCTCCTCCTCCTCCTCCTCCTTGCCTCTGCTGACAGCATCTGACCTCAGCTGTCGTTCCTGGTGGTGCAGGGATTAATCTGAGCCTCGGGACAGGTTGAGGCATGTCCAAGGCGGAGGAGAGCTTCATGCGTACAGACACAGAGGAAGGAACAAAAACAATTCCCAGGGAAATATTTTCCTGCTGCTTTTCCTGGCAGTGAGCGGAGCGGGAGGAAAAGACCTTGCTCTAAATTGCTTGCAGGAGACTTGAGCCCCAGATCTGCTTTTCCTTGGCCTCCAGCACCCCATGAAGCTCAGCCTCCTCCCCCCAAACCCACACGGGGAAAGCCCCAAAGGGTGCTCACCCCCCCAGCCTGCCGCTCAGCATCCCTGGGCTGTGCTCAGCCAAGGCATCGCCTCCGACACCCGCAACCCCTGGGGTGCACGGAGCCAACTCAGAGCGTTTCAAAAGCATGGGGAACCTCCCCACGCCGGAGCAGCAAGGCAGGATCTGCCGATGGACTCTGCCCTTTGCCTGCTCCGGCCTTGGCTGCCCTCCTCCTCCTCCTCCTCTTCCTCCTCCTGCTGCTGTTTGCTTTGGCAAGCCCTGAGCTTCACCCCAGCAGCAGAGCCCTACGGCCCCGGGGTCAGGCGGAACAGGAGGGGAAGCCTCCGGAGGTGCGGGGCAGGGAGGGTGCCTGCAGAAAAAGGAGAACAAGAAGGGAAAGGGAGAAGTAGATGGCCGGCTGGGCGGATGGGGCACGCCGGCCCTGCCCTGGAGGGCAGGAAGGACACGGCTTGCTCGGAAATCTGGAGGGTGGGCTGGGAAAGGCAGGAAAAGGGAGCGAGGGCAGGAAGGAGGGAGCGTGTCCGGAGTGGGGTGCAGAGGTGGGAGCCCCAGGACTGCGCCAGGTTTGGTCTATGGGAGTCCCATGGGTGCCTGCTCCCCTCGGCCCTGGGCTGAGGGCTCTGACATGCCGGGGTCCCCCCGCACCATCCCTGGCAGAGCTGGGGTCCCAGCCAGAGCATGGCTGGAGCATCGCTAGAAAAGAGGAGGAAGAAGCAGCTGTTTCGTGGGCAGGAGGCAAAGAAATCCCCACTGGCCACATCCTGCTCAGTTCCCCAGTTTTACTCCTGCAAACTCCATGCGGTCCTCCATCCCAGCTCCCTCCATCCCACGGAGTGGTGGGAGCACGAGGCGATGGAAGAGCCAAGCCAGGAGCCAGGGCAGGAGAGGCAGGTTTGCCCCCACGGCACGGTGTGCTGGTGATGCTGAGCATCCCTGCCTTGCCGTGGCTGGGCAGAGGGGAGCGGCGGGAGCAGCTCAGTGTTATGTCTCCATGGCGATGGGGCTGCTATTTTTCAAGGCAGGAGGAATTTATGTGTTTTTTCACCCAGTGCTAGCCCAGGGCAGCTTTTTACCGGAGCCGAAGTGCAACATCAACAAGCAGCCGCAGGCCTGTGGGGTTGGGAGGGGGGGATGTACGAGGGGCAATGGGCCACTCTCACCTCTCTGGGGTGAGGACGAAACCCCCGTACCCCAATCTCAGCCCTGAGCCAGGGCCGAAAGCATTGGCAGCCCACAGGGCAAGGGCACAGGGTGGGCAGGGGAGGGCAGAGCCCGCTCGGGCAGCTGGCTGCTGCCCATTTGCAACCCAGCTTGCTCCAGGGCCGGGGGGAATATTTGACCCCGTGGGCCTTTGGCAGAGCGGAGAGTTTTTTTTCCGGAGGAAGGCACGGCTCCCATGGGAAGGGAGGAGGGACGCAAGGACAGCCAGGGGAGGGAAGCTGGACTTTTCTTCCCTTCTCTGTGGCACGGTGCAGCTGGTCTGGGAGAGCGGCAAAATGCTGGCTGGTGTTTCCAAACTGGGATTTACCCTGCGTGGGGCTGGCAGGGCTTGTGCTCCCCTTCCCGGTGCTGGCACTCGGTGATGGCCCGTGGGGGCTCCCTTTTTTTTTGCTTAATCACTGTGGGCGGCGAGTGGCCCTGCCCCGTGGCTTTTGTGTTAATGGAAAGCAAATGTCAGAGGGCTGTAACCACCGGCCGGAGGGAGCTGGGTAAAAAACCCCACGGGTTAGTCACGGCGTCGTTCTCCCATCCTTTCCTGGAGCACGGCTCTGTCTCTAAAAGGTAGCGCCGGTGAGCCCGTCGCAGGGCAAATTTCTCTCCGCCTTATCCTTGTTGAGGTTTTCCAGGGAGAATCGATGCATTTTGTGTTAAAAAGCCAATTTGCAAGGAGGTGGCCAAGCCCGCGCACACGTCCTGCTCAACCTTGTGCCCGTGCGTGCTGGGCTCACCGAAATTCCCTCCTCGGAAAGGGCAACGGAGCGAGCATTTGCCTTCAGCTTGGGAGAGTGGGAGGTGATGTCCCTGGTCGGTGGCCAGGCGGGGAGGGACCGGTTGCCCTGGGTTCAGAGCGGTGGCATGGGGCTGACTGGTGCTGGGAGAGCACCAGGAGATGCTTTCCTTGGGGGAGAGGGGTTGTCATATCTGAGCGGGAGGGAGGGCTGTTAAAAATGAACGAGGTGACAAATGGCAGGAGGAAGGAGCCACCTCTCTCATCCCCAGAGCCCTTCGCGGGGAAGGGGGGGCGGCTGTGAGATGGTGTGTGCCGCCCGGTGAGCCCAGCACAGAGCCAGGCTCTGGTCCCAACCCTGCCATGGTGGCAAGGTCGGTCCCATCCC
>NW_009607141.1:0-2402 GCF_000690535.1 Cariama cristata | reverse complement strand
CCTCTCGGGTGCTGGGGAGGTCCGGGTCCCGTGGCAGGGCAGGGCTAGCCGTGTCCCATCCTTGCAGAGCTTTCCGAGCGGGGAGAAGCTCCCGAGTGCCGGGAGGAGGTGGGGAGGGTGGCTGTGCCCCCAGCTCTGCCTCGCTCCGGCACACTTTTCGAAGCGTACCCCCCCTGGGCGGGGGGTGATGGGGAAGCAGCCAGCATAGAAAAGCAGCCACCACATCCCCCCCACGGCTCCCTGCCCGCCCGTCGCTTGTTGTTAGATCAGGGATGTAGGAGGCTGGAAGTGACCTTGAGAGATGACGTGCTGCTCCGGCCCTCAAGCGAGCCTGGAGATTGCCTGGCGAGGGACAGGCCAGGCTTTGCCCTTGTGGGACTCAAACCCCATGAGATTAAGGGGCTGCCCTACCCCAAACCCTGCTGCTTTGGGGATGTGGTTGATGTTCAGGGACCTGCTCCTGGGAGGTCTCCAGTTCAGGCGATGCTACCCAAACCCAGCTGCATCAATGCGTTTGTTGAGATAAGGGGGTTTCGGGGTGTTAAGGGCTGGTGAGAGGACACGCTCAGGGCGAGGTGCAACGTGCTGCCATCGTATACCGGAGCTGGTGGCCTGCGACTTGTCCCTACAAGTACCTACACCATGATTCATGTCTCCTGCTAAAGACCAGCATGAATGGGCATGGAAATCAGGGTGAATTCTTTCGCTTGTGCCAGGGGCAGAAGATTCATCCTCCTCTCTCCTGCTCCTCCTCTGCCCTTCGAGTTCCCACGGCGGCAGCCCGACAGGCCCTTATCTCCGGGGATGAGCGCGTGGGAACAAGGGCACTGCCCCATCCGTCATCAGATGTGCTTCAAAGTGCTCGGCTCTGATGGGAGGAATTGCGGGTGGCAGCCCTGTGCTTCCCAAAAACCCGCTGGCCAGCTCATTTCGCAAGCGGGTGCATTAGTGCCGAAGGCTGCGTCGGTGCTTCGGGGCCAGGTTTGGTGCCAGAGTCCCCTGGGAAAATTGGGCTCAGCCCCCGGCTGGCCATGGATGCAGCTCACCCAGGGAAAAAAAAAAGCTTCAGGAAAGAAAAAAGAAAAAAGAAAGAAAAAAGGAAAGAAAAAATTTCCAATGCTGTCGCTAACATACAAATATCACCTTTGGGTGTAATCCTTGGTGACCGTGTCCCGCTGCTGCCTGCGAAACCCTCGGGGAGAAGATGTGGGGTGAAGGCAGGACCTAACTGGAAGCAGACTGTAAGTGGAGCTCCTCTGATTTCTTTTCCTTGTACAGCAAAGCCCTCTCGTGGAGGTTGGCAGTAGCTTGCCAGAGAAAAGCTGGCTCCTGCCCTGTGCTGCTTCTTCCCAGGGAGACCCAGTCCCCTCCCTGGGACACCATCCCCTGGGGTCCCACCAGCAGTTATTAACAGGGCTGTCCCATGGCCCCCATCTGAGAGCGCATGGGCCGGACCCAAAGGTGCCATCGCACCCCCGAAGTGCCCGTCTGCACGTCAGCTCTGCACGTCTGTGTTTCATCTCGTGGGGATTCTCAGGTTTTTCCGGGCAGCTGCTGAATCTTCTCTCCTGGCTCTGGCAGGAGATGCTCAGCACCTGGTGGGGTGGCCTGGTCCCTCAATGCGTGCCTTAGAAAAGGGGAATGGTTGTGATTTTGGATTTCCTTAGGGGCTGCTGCTTTTAAGGACACCCCGAGACACCCCCAGTCTGTAGCGTGTGTCACTGGGATCTGTGACACTGGGACGGCTGGGGTGGGACAGCGTGTGCTTGCTCTGGGGCTGCTCCAGACCCTGTGGGCATTGCCACAGCCTTTAATTCCCTGAGGCCGACAGGGGATGGTGTCAACACTTGGGGATGGCTTTTACCAGGTGCTTTCCTCACAGCTCCCCTTTCGAGAGGGGCCAGGGCAGTAGTAAAGAGCCTGCGCTGGGTGGCCGGACATAAAAGAGGCTCGGGGACAAAGCCAAGCGAAGGTACAAAGCATAAACACCAGCCAAACCCTAACCTTGCTGGGGCAGACGTGCTTGCTGGAAGAAAGCAAGAGAGCAGGATGAGTCCCTGCTTTGCAGCAACCTCCCCTGCCTTCCTACAGGTAATTATTTTCCTTCTGGAGGTGCAAGGCTCCTTAAGAGGGTGGCCAGAGAGCAGGGACAGGGGTGATGGGTGGCTTTGTGTTACTCTCTATGCCCTGGCAGGGCCTCTGTCCTCTCCTCTGACCCTGGCCGCTGAGCCATCACTATCCCAAGGTGACACCTTGATTTAGGGCAGCGTATCTCAGGTCACCTGGGAGGATCAGGGTTAACGGTGACCTGTGTCCCCTGGGCTGCCCACACCAGGCAGGAGCGATGCCCCATCACTCAGCCTGAGGCACCTGCTTGCAAGAAAGCAAATTTTATACATATA
>NW_009607140.1:7905-36781 GCF_000690535.1 Cariama cristata | reverse complement strand
CCCATTGCTTGAATCTCTTTTCCTTTTGAGACAGCTATAGCTCCCTTTCCTGAGTAATTATTATGAAAATGATATTGTCTGATTAACAGCTGTGTAGCTTCACAATAACCTAAGAGCTCATTCTGTAATCACAAAAATAGTCTTTCAGAGTGCAATGGGGCTATTTGCATGAATAAAGACTTGCAGCCTCAGTCCCTAAATTTGTATTTATAGTATCTTTAAGTATAATAAAATTAAATTACAAATGAGTTCCTGATTAAGTGTCCTTTCAAGTGCTATAAAGTCTTGCATTCAGCTAGAGCTCCCTACTGTTCCTGCAATAAATAAGTGTTCAGAAAGATAACACTGGAGGGTTTTGTAGGCATGCAGATGGTGGGATCTGCTTTATCCCAATTTTTGATAGAAAATGGCTTTTCAGGTTTACATTTCCTCTGAAAAGATATCCAGGGGTACCAAACCTTACTTTAGTTCCTCTTTAGGCACTGCATACAGCATTGGAAATGAGGTCTGGAAGGATTTGAAGAGATCAGTTGTCTGGTAGGAAACGGGACAGTTGGCCAAGCCACAAGCCCTACAGAAACAACAGGCTTTTGTCAGAACACCTGAGTTACGATTAGTTAACAAAGAAATCTGGTGAGAAAAGAGAACTCCAAGGAGATTTGGGCACTGCTGTGAAAACATTCCAACAGAAAAATGAGGTAGGCAGTGAGGACCATGATGCAATGCTGGAAGGGCTGCTGTCAGTAGTGGACTTGGTTAAAGCACAGGTGCTCCTTAGTTTCTACTTTCTCCCCTATCAACTTTCTCTTTTCAAATATCTCTGTTATTTTCTGCTCTAAAGAGAGCCCCCCGTCCAGCCCATGTCTGAGACACTGTATGTCTCATTTCTTTTGTCCCACTCCAAAATATCTTTTTTTCTCTCACCTAGTTGGAAGGCCTGGAGACACAGTTTTCCTGGGTATACCCCCCACTACCACCCAGCTTTTTTCCCCAGCTCCCAACTGAAGCAGGCTCTGAGGAAGAAGCATGCTTGAAGAGAAGGAGGAATTAAGTGTGATTCATTCTTCTTACCTCCTGCCTTCTCCTGCTGGCTGAACGTCTGTCCCATACCCCCTAGACAGTTCCGAGCTGAGAATACACTGGTAAGTTGCTTTTTTCTGTCTTTAAGCAAAACCTGTAGAGTGGCAAATTTTGTAACCTTACACTGTGGATCTGATTGGATCTTGTGTTCAAAATGTACCATGTTCTGTAAGAACAAATGGAAAAATCCCAGTTGCTTATGGTCTCAGTTTGTCCATAAGAAGATCAAAGAAAAAAAAATTACTTTCTTCAGTGAATTATAGGGAAAATAAATATCCAAAAAAGTTGTCCTATACTAATGTTTCTCATATTAACTAAAAAAAACCCCAACCTGTTATAAATGTTGAATGTTGAGAAAAATATTTGCATAATATAGAAAGTGTACACAATGTCCACATAGGAAACATGTATAAATCAAGCTAGAATCTTCTTCACTTTCTATTTAGAATGTTTCAGCCTTAAAAATATAATAGTAGCCTGAATTCTATAAGTGGGATTTCTGGTTGGAGTGGAGGGCACTAAGCACACAAAACCTTACAAAACTCTTTAGTAAGAATCTGATACAAGGCCTGCTATTATCACTTCAGAGCCTGTGAGCAATTTTAGTGGAATTTAGATTATGCTACAAGAGCAGAAATAGTATATTTACTTAGTTTACTTCACAATGTTGTAGAAGATCGCTGCTTGGACTGTACTAATGTTGCTGGGCAAATGTATGTACATGTATGAAACCATCTTATCTCAGAAATAATTGTGCAAATGAATCGTCATTATTTGAAGAAGTCCCACTGCCTCAAAAATTCCTTGTGTAAGAGCAGAGCTCTGAGATGTGAAGGGGCTGCTCCCCAAGGCTAGCAGTACTTAGCACTTTGCCATTTTTTAACTGGAAAATGTAAGCAGGGAGGATTAAAAAAATCACTTTCCTGTGACTGCTAACTATTTTGCCCTCCCAAAATTCAAACAAGTTGAAAGCTAGAATGAAGGCTACTCAACATCTTACCTTAAGTTTTACTTTGAATCTCACCTCAGTCCATTTTGGGGGTGACATATAAGTGCATGTAGATTACACTTGTCTGGCTGAAGCAGCTATTTCCAGCTGTCATTCACTTTGCCTCTTGCAGAGGTGGCCATTTGCAGCTGGGCAGGCTGGTGCAACTCTAATGCTATTTCTTGAACAGCATATGACTGGCACAGCAAGGTAAAATGCCAGCTGTAAAATGACATCATTCAGGAGCAGCCTCACACGGAGCTAGCCATCCTAGCCATGGGGACAGGACCCACAGGGAAAAGGGTAAAGCAGAGTGCTCCACGACACTTCAGTCACCTGAATTTAATCGTCCTGTGAGCCAACACCCCCAATCACCCTGAATATCCTTTGGACTTGTTGCTTTTATTACTTCATTTACACACTAAGCCGTTTTCTATGTCTTGCTCTGAAACCCCTTGCACATGCAATTCCTCTGGTGTTTCCACTTCCAGGCTTAGCAGAGACCAGAAAATTTACTCTCTGTTATTTAGCACCTCAAGCTAGACAGCAACTTGGCCGTAGAAAGGAACAGTCAGTGTTTTATTCACCATTAAACACAGACACCTCTTAAACCGCTCACAGTGCATTTTTATTAAACAAAAGGCATATTATTGGCTTAGAGCCATTTCACATAAATATTTCTTGGTCAAGATCTAGTAATGTAAAACATCCTGAAAAACATTAAAAGAATCATATAACAAGTTGTATGTGTCAGATCACATAAAACTGAGAAATTTAAGGTTGATTAGTTGGAAATTATTGTACTGTATGAACTGAAATCTATAAAAAATATAAGATGAATATTTAAGCAGAAGTTCTGATATCTATTCCAGATGTATTATTTTAGTCTGGTTTTTTGGTGTAGTAAGGCTTAAGCTACCATGCTGTCTGTCCTACGAATAACTTCTGAAGTTACTTGCTAATTTCAACCAATTTAATAAAGAACTTAAATTTTCAAAGTTCATGTGATAATTAGAATCTGGATAGAGGAAAGTCTCAAATTATTGTCTCCCCTGAGGGAAAAGCAAATACGGCTTATCCCTTTACCTCTTCTGAGAGAAATCAGACATCTGGCCATTCAGCATCTCTGTGTTGGCAAGCAATCATCACAAACATAGCATCAAACCACCTATAGCAAGTAATAAAAACCCATGTAAATGAAGTTGAAGAGGATGGAAATATCATCTGTGGCAAGAAGGAGGATAAAATTCACAGGACAAAAGTCAAAGAAAGGAAAGCTTTACTACTTCCACTACCTGTTGAGTAACTTTTATTTCAAAATCTTTTTTTCCTGTTTTTTTTTTCTTTTGTTAAACTCCATCAGCATGTCTCACATTTTTTATAAGGAGTAGGAGTTTGTATTTACAAGCTAGTAAACAGCAACCATCAAATAAGATCTATAAGATTAGGGGTGTTTTTGTGTGTCTATATGTCTTGCTATGAGTTATGGGAAGATCTTAACACATTAAATTACACAGCATTAGAGAGGAAACCAGAATGAGGCTCAGGATGTCATTCATGGATATACTGAAACAAGATTTTAACTTGGTTGGATCTATCATGGTTTGTTGGATCAAAATGTCAGGCTGACCAAGTTAAAATATGCAATATTTTTCTCACAAAGATTAAGAATGGACCAGCCTGTTCAATGTTTTGAGGACAACCACTGGAAGTGTTTCAATGTTTGTTCCAGGTTTGGGATACTTCCACAAGTCACTCTTTGAAGTGATAACAGCAATCTCCAGCAGCACAGATACCTAATTGCTTTCTAGATTCACCAGAAAATATTCAGTACTTACTGGGTTTCTTAAGCTTCTAGCAATAGCTGATGATCTCTGTCTCCAGTCCTAGTAAAAGATCTCAACAGAAAAAGCAGCAAAATGGGCTGAAAAACAGGAAGTGAGTCACTGGCCACCAAATTACCTGATTTTCCTCAAGGACTATGCTCCAAGGTAAACTAATGCTGGACGCTGTGCTGGAGAACAGAACCAAGGAAGTACCAGATGTACATACACACAGACCGTTAGGGCAGCTAAGACAAATAATTAACAGCGTAGTAGGATATGAATTTAAAACATATCAGTATGCCACACAAACATTGAGAATAGACAGCTAAATTGTATCTATTAAATTCAGTCACATCTGGGAGCATTTCCAGATGCTCGAACACAATTGTCTATATGAGTAAATGCTTAAATGCTTCTTGGCACTAATGTGGCCCATGCAAACTAGCACAGTCCAGACCATGACCAGAGATAGTTCAGGAGCTTGTACAGGCTAGCTCATTTCTAATAAACAGTTTACATGCAACGCCCTGTTCTGGAACTAAAAGAGTTTGCTACCGGAGATGTGGGCAGCATCATACCAGTTGGCCTCAGCACCCGAAAGTGTTGTCATGCACATATAATTCACTAGTATAGACACAGCATTAGTAAGAACTGCAAATAACGCTGTGTGTAGTAGCTACACCATCTTTAATAGTGACTAGCTGGTCTCAGGCAGACAAATCATTGTGCACATCCATAGTTGGAATTAATGAAGACCAGATATTATTCCGCTTGATTCTTGTTCTGTGACTCTTCTGTGTATACAGGTCTTAAATAGTGACATCAGTGTACACAATCTGAAGCATACATTGCCCTGCAATTTCTCCTATTTCAAGAGAAAAGTGTTAATCAAGGATGTCTACAGTAGCTTTTTCATGAGAACTGGAATATTAATTAAAAAATGATCTTCTCACTAGCAATCAGTAAACATGAAAAAATAAGGCTCATCCAGTAAATTAGTCAGTACAAATTATTCTTCCACTCTGGTATTAATGACTCAACATCAACTTGGCATAAGATATTAAGCTGGGTCTCTCAGGGATCTATTCTGGCTTCAGTATCATTCAATATTTTCATTAATGACTTGGAGGCTAAAGTTGGGAATATGTTAATTGCATGTGTAGGTAAATACAGTGCTGAAAGTAATCAAAATATCGTGGTGGTACAAGACAGATGTAAATGGCAGAGCCTGTGTCTGCCTCATCAATATAGAGTATGGCAGAAGCCTGATAACCATGACTAGGGATTCTGGATATGACTGTCCTACCAATAATAAAAAATAACTATAATGATGATAAATAGGATATAATTCCCAAAAAAGAATACAGAATCCAATGAGATTACATGAAGTAATCCTGATAAGAAGAAACAACCAGATGCATACATTTAAATATGAGAATCAGTAACTTCACAGTTAAAAAGAATGATCTAGATACTTTAGCAGATGATGAATTAAATGAGTCAACAACATGACATATTTCAAATACCGTAAATGCTATCTGGGTTGTATTATTAGGAGTGTCATGTTAAACAAGCTAGGCAATTATGCTGCATTGCTTAGCAGTACATCAGTGCACTTCAGAGTACTATTTTCAGTTCCAGTTGCTCCTCAAAAAAGTGCAGGGAAAAAAAGGAGAAAAAATTGAGCAGTTTTATTAAGCAGGAATTTAATCAATTTTGGAAGAAAGTCTCAAGTGGAAGAGTTTGAAGAACAGTAAAATATGCAGATTTAAGAAATGTTAAGTTGATTCAATAAATTGATTCTGTAAATACTATATGGCTCAACTATCTTTGCATATTAACCAGAATAAAACATAATGTTATACGATTAAATTTAAAGATGAAGACAGAAATCTCAGCAAAAATATTTTGTAAAGCTTTGACTTCAAGTTGACAATGAAAACAACTGCTAGTTGACTCAATGAAAACACCAACCCGTGTGACAAAATAGGAGCATTATGTAGGGTTAATGGGAAAATCATTCCTTTGCTATAGAGTTTGGGAATGTTGGGAACATAAGCCAGATACGAGTTTTTTGTGGAAAAAGCCACAGCCCTTCTCGGCAGAAGGGCTAGAAACAGTATTGCCCATGAATCTCATTGCTACTGGAAGTGTCCCTGGAGGCAGTGCATTAACTGGTATAGTAAAAGGGATTTCCAGCCAAAATGTGCAGAGAAAAGCTTTACATCACCAGCAAAGGTGGAACAGAGACAAAGCAATCCAGAGGACTGCAAACACACACACAAAAATGTAATAGTTTCATGAAATTTAATCCACAATATAGAAGCAAATTAGTGCTTCATGTAGGATCAGAAGAAAGGGTAGATGATAAACAGGGATAAGAGGCAGTTTGAGAGAGGTGGGTGAGTACACCAAGTCCTACAAGGAGTCCCACAGAGGTGAGTTTCGGGAGCAGGAGCCATGGGGAAGGGATGAGATCATGTAGCAGTACAGGAGTGAAGGTGATCCCTAGTTCAGTAAAAAAAGATTTTTACATAAGGAAGCTGAGTGTAATGTTGTCATTTGACAAAGACCCTTCGAGTAATCATGCAGGGAAGGATTCAAATAGTGTGCCTGTGTGTTATCTTTCTACGGGGCTATGTGGCCCGTTGCAATTACAAATCTTTTTAACTCACTATATAGAACAAGGAACTCCAGAACAAATGATCATGTGGTCTATTGCAATGCAAAATAATGGATGTAAGCTTACTTCTTTTTTCTTTATCTGTTGTGAACACTATTCCACTAAGACTGAAACTTATCTTGTATTTTTTTAGCTGTCTACCAATTCATTATCTCTTGTTAGTCAATTGTTTGCATCCCTCTCTAGTCAGCAAAGGAAAATACACTCTCCAAGGACCTTCCCTTTCTCATTCTCTTTTTCTCTTTGTTTTCCCTCCTCTCTTCTTTACTGCTTTTCTGTTTTTTTTCTTTCTTTCTTCCTTTCTACCTTTCTGTCTTATTTGGGTTAGTTTTCTGCAAACTTTGTGTATTGAACTAGCTCTAGAGGGATCTGATGAACAGCATAGCTGGGTGCAGTTGCTGAGTGAGAAGTGAAGAAAAATGGGTAGGTATCTGTCAGTGGTGCAGAGCTGTTAAGAGTCCACTGATAGCTACCCAACAGAAACTAATGATACCACTAAGTAAAAGCTACTGTTTTTTTTCTTTAAATACTTACCGAATACTTCCCAAAACTACAACATACCCTATCATGCTCTTTCTCTATTACCCAGAAAAGCCCATTCTTTTTTTTTTTTTTCTTTCCTAATAGCTTAATTATGTTTTCTCTTTTTTTTCCATGCTGTCCTCTGCATATAACATCCTCCCTAGACTGGAAACTTGCCATCATAGACAGTTCACTAGGTGGCACATGGGAAAGTCTTGCACACGTAATTATGTGTTTTAATTAGTACTAAAGGGATTTACGTGTATAAATACCATATACTTTTGGAACTCTGCTTAATGCAAAGCTGGAAGGTTACTGAACTTCTATTAAAACAAATGAACTATTTCAAAAACAAAAGGAAGAGATGTTTTGCTTTAATGTTAACAATTTTTACCTCTTGGTTACGGTCTCTAATCCAATAATCTGTACTAAAGTAATCATTCTATGAGGAAGGAAGGGACTCAGCTTCTCTCAAGAAGTGATTATATTTCTGCATTTCTTATCAAATAACGAATGATTTCTTTATATCCATTTGAAAAAAAATATGGACAATTCTCATTTACTAAGTGAAGAAACATGTACTTGAAAAATCCTTATGATCCCTTAGAATTTTTATGATTCTTACTTATTGCAATCAGAAACATAATTTATTGCTTATATTATTTAGATGATATGATATGGGAGAAGGAGACAAAAGCAAGTTGACAGAAATATCAATGTATTCCAACTACAGTGACACTCTTGTGTACTATAGACTAACAGAAAGGATTGATTAGTTACACCATACCATTTGAAATCTTGTTTGCATTAAATAGAAAAGCAAAATAACAATAGAAAGAAAAATATAATTATAAGCAACATGTATAATGAATGATAGGGAGGAATTTAGTTCTTCAGTGATATGTGGTCACTCATTTGGAGGGAAATACTAAAATTCCCAATGGAAAAAGAATTCTCTTACTTTTTATGGTTGTTTTTTTAAAGTTAGAAATTGAATATTAATAAAAAACATAAACATGTTTAATA
Organism: Cariama cristata; assembly: GCF_000690535.1. Classification (NCBI taxonomy): domain Eukaryota; kingdom Metazoa; phylum Chordata; class Aves; order Cariamiformes; family Cariamidae; genus Cariama; species Cariama cristata. The sequence continues at coordinate 28,656 of NW_009607140.1, read as the reverse complement.
ATTGGTAAATTCAGATGCTTAACGAAAATTTCATGAGCAATCTGAATAGAGAAAAAGACTTATAAGATTTAGGAATAAAAATTACAAATCTCCTCTTACAAGTTACTGAAAGAAAACAAGTCCTTTCATGACTGATTATACTTTGAGATCTTTTAATGAGCAGCTACTGAAAGCAATTGATTTTACAAACTAACCTTTTTGTATGTATCTCATAATTTATAATAGGAAATGCTTGGATATATCACAGAAAGATCCAATCTACCAAGCTGTAGATGCATTGTTAACTTTAATCACAGTACTCATACACAAATGTTTGCAAGATCAACACTCAATTAAGTATTTAAAACTACAAGGACTGAAGCCATATGATTTTCAAACACTAATTACTTTTCCATTTACAACTGTGGAATCCACATGCAATATTTCCTCAATTAATGTGGATTACTCATTACACCGGGGGGGGGAAAAATGTATTTGAAACGTCTTTCTCTTGTTAAAAGAAATACAAATTCAGCCCTGGAATTTCACTGAGCTTAAGTAGTAAGTGACATGGTTAAAATATACCTGTCATTTTACAGATGAAAGGAATTGCCAGGATGTGAATTGCAACTATAAATCTTCTATATATGAATAGGATAGTAGATAGTCTCAGGTTCAGTCCTCTAAGCCATGACTTGTTGATGGTAATGGCCCTGATAATTACCAGTAAGTTTTTATAATATTTAAGCAGCAAACTTCAGGGGTCACTGCTTTTAAATCAAACCTCCGGGTTATTTGAGTTACCTTGTGTTGTGGAATCAGAAGGCTGGCATCTCATAAATGTCCTTGTATTCTTAACTGGTATTGACAGGACTCTTGCAGCATTACATGACTTCTGATTTATTTTGTATGGGAAATGCAGTACTTGCTGTAGAGGTATTGCAATACTGGAAATTCTCAGAGGGTCGCTTTATTGTATTAATAGAGCAATACAAATAGAGTTTAAATTGTCTATTGTTCCATTACCTGCAAAAGAAGAGCCTGAAAGGGTGCTAAATGTTTCTTTATACCAAATGCAGAAGAAAGCTTATTTTTATGACTACAATCTGACAGCTAGATCCTGCATTATGAAAGCTACTCTTATAGCAGATCAGCACCAAGTCAGGCAATAAGAACTTTTTTTCCTTCAATGTTCAATATGCCAGGAACAGTCTTTTCACAGGGCCTAGGTTCATCCACCTTACCATCAGAGATAAAGCAGCCATGTCCAAAATTAAATGAATCAGTCTTTGAAGGTGCCTCTCCTTACACTGGCTGTAAAGGGAGCCTGGGCTTAGGTTAAACTACGGTGAGAGGACTTCAAGCAAAAATATAAGGACTGCCAGGCTTAGACTGAAGCTTTATCTAACTGACATCGTTGTTCCCAACAGCATATGCCAACAGATCCTATAAGCTCTGTGGAGTAACCATGTTCCCTATTGCCACCAAAAAGGAGAATCTGGCTGAACTTCTGCTGCACAATCCTTACCTATATGTGTGGGTGGTAGAGATGTTGTTGGCATATGGAATAATGGTGCCAGCAATATTGGAGACATCCTGGACTACAACCAGCGGCTATGCGTGGGTCCATACTGCCTGGTGTCTGACACACAGCATTTCCCATCCTCTGCTCTAGAAGATGAGGGACACCTTGTTTCCCTTGATCCCCTCCTCCCTCAGGCAAGACTTGCAGGATGGTGGCCTCGAGGCACCTGGCTACACAGGTCTCCTCATCAGGTTTCTGCCCTTATACACCTTTCCAGACAATATGAGAACCCCACATGAGCTGACCTCATGAAAGGAGCTGCTCAGTCTCTAAACCACACTGTGAAAACGCTTCCTGACACACATAATTTTTTCACTCTGTTACATCACCTTTATGCCCCATCTAGACACTAATTGATAGGCTCTTTAATGATCAAGTTGGTAAAATATGGCCATAGGGCAGCATGGTCCACACTTCACTGTGAATGAATGGAAAATTGTCCATGTGTGGACATGGTCATGGACACAACGCAGTTCTTGGTGTCCCTTGTTGTTTCCTGCAGCGAGAGGGAGACCCTGGTACAGATATACACCGTGTACACCAGCCGCAGTCCTTCTTCTGCGTCCTCAAGAACCCCTTGTTGACGTCATCTTTTTCTAATTTTTCTTTTCTTTCTATCTGTGAGGCTTGAGGCCTCTCCGTGCCCTGGTATCTCCTCTTCACCCTCCTGTTGGCCCTGGCCATTCCTGGCACCAGGATGAGGAAACTGCACAAGGAGAAGGGAAAACTGCAGATTCTATTGCCTTGTCCTGTCACATCTCCACGCATCACATCAGCAGGCAGTGCCTACCTGTCCTTGGATGGTACTTGCAAGGAATGATGAGTGCTTTTTGGGTCACTCTGTTTCATGTCTCCTGCTGTTTCCATGCCCTTATGTTTGTGACCTTTTAATTGCTACCCTTCTCCCTTTTCTATTTATTATTTCCCCTACACTAATTTTGCTCACTCCCGAGGGCTTTTTTTCCTCTGTATTCCCTTTGGGAACAGGATGTGGGTTGCAGGGGAAGACCTTTTGGCAAGGCATGAATCGGTCCATAAGAAAAAGAATCAAGAGGAGCACCAGCTGCTAATTTATGTTAGGGGAAGAACATAAGAATAAGATATAAGTAACCTTTTAGTACTCTTATTTTCCTATTTTCTCTGTAAATTGCCTCTTCTAACTGCTACCTGGATTCTGGAACTCATCAAAGTGAGAGATTTTCATATTTAACATCTAGGCTAACAGGATTAAAACTGTCAATTGACCTCTTCTTCATTTTGACCATCCCTACACTTCAGCTCTACAACTGTACATAGCAAAAAGTAATGCAATGTAACAATACTTTGTGCAGAAAACAATCGTCTTCCTTTTCTTTGTTTTATACTTGCTATTTGATAATTTCATTGGATTATCCCTAACTGCTGCATTGTGAGACCTGGTAAATAACAGTTCCTGATTTACTTTAGTTATACAGTGTATGATTTTATAGGCCTCCGTTACGTATCTCTCTTTATATACCATCCTCAGTTCCCACAATCTTTCTTCCAAATGAGGAGTTAAAAAATCTTCAGTTTATCGCATGTGGTACTGATAGCTCAGATGGAATGTTTCTCTTTTTTTTTTTTTTAATCTTTTTTATTTCTCAGATAGAATAACGCTGGAAATGAATGTGGTATTCATTTTGGAGTCTCTTTATTCATTTTTGCAATACATTGTTTCCTGTTTATTTACTTCCCTTCTACAAATAATTACCCCCTTCTCATTCTAGGATTTACCTGAATCATCTCAATCACTGTTAATTCCTTGATTAATGTGAAGAGGGATGACCTTTGCATATAATCGCTGTCCTATTGGTATTGGTAGGCTAATTCTTCTATGTAATTATGGTAAAATTACAAACAAAATAGTTCTGTGCCAGTGATATATACTTATTTGCCTTTCAAGACATTACCAAAAATCTTTTTTACCTTCTTGTTGGTGTTTTCTCTTCTTCCGTTCACTTCTTCATGCTCTTGATTCATATATTATTTGATTTGTCTCTATTTACTTATGACCATATTTTGCCACATTTGTTCATAGTGAGTACTCGTACTGAGTAAAATTTTACTTCTCGATTCTACTAATTTACATCACACATATGAACATTCAAATAATGATATGATTTTGTCCCTATATTGTAAGTTCTTGGACTCAAAGAGAATATCTTGCTCTGTTTTTGTTAGGTATTATATCAGTTTTCAGAACCATAGGAAATAATAAACAACATATTTTTTAAAAATTGCGTCATTTTTAAAATGGAAATAAAGACCAATAGAATCAATAGTCCTTATCCTGATGGTCCAAAGAAAACAGCTTAAAACAAAACCATGATTTCTTTCTCTCACAAGCCTAAAATTCATGAAGCAGCATGCGGCATCTTCTGAAAGAGTTTAGGAACGGTTGTTTTCCTCTGAGGCATTGCAACTTCATACCACTTTCTTCCTCTGAGCTGTGCCTAAGTGGAATAATTGAACCCATAATTTGCAGTTACTCTAGCGGGAATACAATTATAAAGATTCTCACTCCTAAAACACGTCTTTTTTTCATTCGATTTAGGCACTTAGGAGTCTAATTCCTATTGACTTTCAAATGTGATTTAGCCTCTTGTGCCAGATTTGTAAAGGTATTTAGGTTCCTAATTCCTGTAATCAATGGAAGATAGTAGCCTTTAAAAATCTGACCCTGAGGTGCATAATTTCTATTGACTTTCCTAAGTGTCTAAGCCACTTTCAAACTTCTGAGTCACGCAGGTGTTTTTGAAAAGTCACTAAATAGTGTCTACCAGAACACCCTCTCCAGTCACTGGGTGAGTGGTAACTGCAGTTACAGTGTGAATACTCTTAGCCTTTTATGGAGGGAGCTGACACTGCCTGCAGTTGGAGAGATGGCACAGAAATAAGTGATTCATTGATTGGATGCAATTACTATATAAGGCACGACTCCCAGACTTATCTTGCTCGCATACCATGATCACCATTATTGCTATTGCAGCTAATGGCATTCATGTAAGCAGCAGCAACTTCTGCCCTTGTCTATACAGGAAACAGAACTGGACTTCTAAAGCATCAGTCATATTTTGCTCTGGTATATTTAGTTCTTTGTCAGCAGTTTATTCTATGCAAAATGTTAGTTATTAGTCTCTCTGAATGCTTAGTTAAAACACAACTAAATCATTCTGGGTAGAGATCCAGATTAAAATAAGGAATATAAAAATGATATTTACTAATTAAATTTATTACATTTTGCAGCTGGCAGAAGTACAAAGCACAGGCTTTTTGTGTGTGTATGTCTTTTAAGAAAAGTGTGAGCAGGGCACTTGTTTTCCACAAACTGTGGACCATATGCTAGTTTTAGCACATGTGCTGCCACTGATGTCAAATGGATTTTCTGATTCATATCTGAAGATGTCTGTGGCTTTTTATACGCAAATAAGAACATTGTCCATTTTTTATATAAATTATGCCCAGATTGCGTCTATATACTTTGAAGCCATATGTGTCTTCAGGCATTGATGTACAGGTACGTATTCCATAGCAATATGTTGGTAAGGGTCTATACAGAGAGGTGGTGTAGATGGAAGGTTAGGCTATAAGGCTTAACAGGCTTAAACTGACTCTGTGTTAGACATTTAACAACTGTGGCTCTGAAAACTGAACAAAAATGTTGTTTCAGACACACATTTCTCTTTTCTCAAATGAATAAAAACCACCCAAACAAACAAAATCCTATGCGCACATACACCGGAAAACAGCTGTGATTTTTATAATGAAATTTTGCAGCCAATTAGCCTGGAATGTAGAATAATCAGTTTAAGTAATTTAAATTGGGCAAGATGTTGTGGTTTTAAAGCAACTACTGCACACTCTCAAAAGCTATTTGCCATTGGGATATTTACTTTTTTTACTATTTATTACATGGAGTACTGCAGGTTCATAATATGCAATCTGTACTATTATTACAACACAGTGTGTCCGTGTTCAAAGGAGCCATTACCTTATTGCTGTAAAGTAACAAAAGTAGTGATTGTTTTTCGTATATATAAAACATAAAAGATACTGATGTTGGAAAAGTGTTCAGTGAGCTTGCTTTGTAACTGCAGTAGAAGCTGCAAATCCCCTATAGCTATTTCAAATTATTGTGCAGACACATTCGTACTACATGTGATAATGACCCTTGGGAAGAGCATGAAAAATATAACACCATGTTATAGAAAATATCGACATTGAAGAAGCCTGCAAACCTAATGCATTGTAACAGAACATCCCTATGTCTTTTTTTTTTAATATCCGTGATAAATGAGATAAAATAAACAATAAAGAATTACCCTAAAATCACATTGACAGGTATGCTGTATTTCCAGCACAAGATGGACAATAAAAAATACACAATTTAATTTAATGGGCTGCTTTTGTAGTTAACTATTCTGATTGTACTAGGGCTGCCATATGTCCAGGTTTTTCCCAACATGTCCTCTGTTTCCTCCCGGAAATGGTGTCCAGGTGGAATTTGAGTATTTTGGACATTTTTTTTTGAGAATTCCAGATGCCTGGCAGCTCAGTTGGAGGAGTAGCACAGACATATCAGCTACATATGGGCAGGTCAATGCATCTGATTTTATGCGCACATGCAGGCCATCTGTATAGCTCAGGTGCAGCGAGCCCAGTGCTTTCTGGATGTATTTCTTCTGGGAAATCTTGCAGAAAAAGAAGGTAAAATTATAAATTACTCAGGCTGAAAGCATACCTCGATTTATTCTAAGTTAGAGAACTTCAGAATGAAGGACTCGGTCCCAAGCAATGCTCTGGACTATTGCCATCGTATGGAGCTCTTCACTAGATAAAGTTGAAATTGTCATCTCCCACAGGGTTGTCTCTGCAACCCTGTGGAGATAGTTGCAAAAACATGAAGAGTGTAGTGCAGGGCCAAAAAAGTTGACCTATGTGAAGCAATGGATGGCCTTTTAAAGACATCACATCACAGGGACGCAGCTCAGATAGCACTGTGTATCAGACACAGCTGAGAGCATACCCTTAACTGCTAATTCATTTTTCAGCTGCTTCACTGTACTAAGGTATTATAACAAAGACTGAATACAATATTCTATTATTCAAGACCACTTCAGTACTCAGTCACAACAGTGCGAGACAATTCTTTATAAGATATAGCATCTTCTACCCCAAAGAAATCTAAGTCAGGTTATATATAAAGTTAGGAATCTATTCACCCCTGACACCCTGTCCCAAATCTAGTCTAAACTTCAACATTCCTGACTGTAGAGAGTTAAATTAACACCAGCTTAACACAACTTTTTTAACTTAGTGATTTAATAATGCATGGGGTCTTCAGCTCCAAAATTAGTAACAGATGGTGAGGTGGGATTCATTCCCAGTCCTGAGGAGCACTTTGCTATACTTTCTTTGCTCCAAAAGTGATTGAGAATGCAGCCCAGAAATATAGGTGTGCAGATTGTTTCTCATGGGGAAAGCCTGGTTTGTGTAGAATTCCCTTAACCATCACTGCGCCTCACTGTTTTCTAATATGTAAATCTAAGCTCAATAAAGTTATGGATGAAAATTAAAGAGATGATTTCAGGAAATGTTATATACTCCAATATTGTGAGCTGCTTCTGCGTCAGTAGCATACATTCTCAGTGCAGCCACAAGACTGCAAGAAATGTTTTAGCACATTGCTATGAATAAATTCTTTTCTTAAGAATTACCTGGCTATATGTTATATACAAATGAGTGGGAAGTAAAAGTTAGTATTTTTTTTCCTCTTGTTGTAGAATTTCTCCAAAACACTTCATGGTACCACACAAAAAAATTGTTACAACCCAAGAGAATATTTTAAGGTAATCTGTATTTGAAGAAAAAAATAAACATAGATATGTAATTTTGAACCACTATCCATACAGAATATAATCTGATAAAATACAACATGATTTCCTACCTACCCTTCTTTCCACTATCCTGTCATAGAAGAAGCTCCTTTCTTGTGTTCACCTTTTGAATCGTTGGTACCTCCAAAGCTTTTTTCTGTTCACCTTTTAAATCATTGGTACCCTCCAATCCCATAAGCCTATCATTCATTTTTATTCCTTCCTGTTATCCACAGGCTCTCAATTCCGTTTTGTTTTTCTCCTAATGACACAAATATTAATCTTTCCACTAAAAAAAAAAAAATCAATCTCACTTTCTTCTGCTTTCAAGCTAATTGATCACTGTTTATAAAATCTTTCTTATTTTTCTCTACCTTAAACTCTCTATTGTCCAGCTTTTTCTCTTATGTAATGTGAAACAATTCTTACTACCTTTTCTAATTACTCTTTTTTGCCAGACCCTGTTCTACCTTGATCTGTCAGCTGTGGTTGATATTACTGGCCTTTCCTTAAATCTTGTCTCACTTAGCTTCTGTGATGCTTTCCTGGATCCTCTCCTGCTTCTAATGACTCTCCTTTCAGTACCTTCATCAAAGGAGAAACCTCAGTGTGGTGGATCTACACACTATGTTCTAGATTACCTTCTTTTTGTCTTTCATTCTCTCTCTACAGGTAATTTTATCTTCAGATACAAACTGACTTTATTCTTCCTCTGCTATGACAAATCACAATTCTACTTGGGCCAAACCTGTCTTCTCCTGTAGAAATCAAAATACTGTTTCTTCTCATACATTCTTGAAGATATCTAGTCATCAGATCAGACTCCTTATGGCTAAAATAGGATCTGGTTCTTCCCCTTAAAGACTCCCTCCATTTTTTCCTTTCTATTGAAAAAAAGCAACCAAAGACCTATATGTCAATCAGATCTATCACCTAGCCATCACAGACACCAGTATGAACAATTAAAGCTGAGCAGTCATTTAGACTTCCTTAACAGTTAGTGAAGATTACTAGGTACTTCAAGGCCAATTTAGACTTTTCTTTCCAGACTGTGTCTTTTGAAATATCTCTTGGTTGCAGCCTTTTCTATCTTTTCTACCTATTTCAGCTGGTTCCTGTCATCTGCCGTTTCAGTTAGCATAACAGCCTTCTCCCAGGCCCTAACACAGATAATCTTTTTCTTTTATTACATTCAAAATGACCTGTAAAGATGTTTTTGATAGCTTGGCACTTTGACCAACTTAACCCATTCCTCTGTGTCTGTCTCTTGGCTTTCCCTTCTTTCTTGCACTGAACTCTGGCTACCTACTTTCACATTCAAGGAAGGGCCTTTCATGGCTTATCTTAGCCATTTTCATTCTGTTAAATGCAGTTGTTTAAGTTTTCTGTCAGGTCCTTTATGGTTTTTTCTCTTTTTTTTTTTTCTTTTTTTATTCACATTTGGAAAGGTATCCTTGTGAACATCTGCAATCCTAATTCACTAACTTCCTTTAAATCTTAAAACTCTCCTTTTTCTTGATGCCTTCAAAACACTTCCCACCTGTCTGGCTGCTAGTGCTGAGCCAACTGCCTGCAATGCTGACCAATAAGCCTTATTGTTTCCTTATTTTACTATTGTAAAATTCTGAGCTTGAACATTTTCCTTAATGGTGAATTCAGTTGTTCAAAGTGGTCAAAAATTCATAAAACAATATACTCACTGTTTGAGTGAATTGGTATGAAAGTGGGGAAAAAATAATTTATTCAAATGACAATGAATTTTAATAAAGCTCAGCACCTATGTGAAGATTTGGCTTATTAAATACAAAAATTAAAAGACTGAAAAATCAATAAACCAAAACTAATATTACAAAAAAAAGGCTCTAAATATTGAATTAGATGTTCTGGGATAGTATATTCCATCTGTAACCTCACTTCTCAAAGCTTTGGAAAGTAAATATTCTCCTGTTGAATCGACTCAGTAGTGAGTCTGGAAAAAAAAGACATTATTATTGTTGTTGTTATTGTTGTTGTTATCATCATCATCATCATCATTGTCATCAGGACTCTTCCACTAAGCACTCATGATCAACAGGATGTCCAAACCAAGGACACCTGACCAGTGGTCCACACAGTTACAAACATAGAAAAAAAGACATATTCATCCTTTTTTGTTCCTTCAGCATATTTCTTTGTTTTCCTCAGATTCTTCTTATTGCTGTCCTTCCTTTTCTCACTCTCTTCCTTTCTGCTTTTCAATCCTGAGAGCAATCACAAGGGCAGCAAAAGTGGAACGGCCCAGATGTTTCAGCCTACCCTCAGCAAGGGCGATGGAGCAGATGGACCTGGCCAGGTCAGTCACACAACATCCTGGAGTAGCTAATGAGAGCCTGGAGCAGAAACTGTGATATTAGAACTGACTGATCCTCTTGAAAATATCTGGTCAAGACAGACCCCTGAAAGATCTATTACACCCAACTTTTGCTGTCACATCTCTATGTTCATTTGTGTCTTTTTAAAACAGGAAAATAGGAATTATCACACTGATTAATTCAAAATTAACCAGCAGAGATAATACTATGCATCCCACCATGAGAGAATGAGACTACATCTAACTTGCTGAAAGTATTCACCCCAGAGAGCAGTTTATGATCTGCAAGCCAAGTTGTGCAAAGTGCCTGTCCTGGCACGTCCACCCACCTCAAAGCTCGCTTCTTCTAGAGTAGACTAGTCTTGTTCACACAACACAACACTTAGCCTGAATTTCCTCTAGGTTCTATTTGGTATACCTCAGAACGAATGGTGAAAAAAGCCATTATTTCCTTCTTTTTTTCAGTGCACAGTTGGGTTATTTTTTGTTGTTTGGAGTTTTTGGGTTTGGGTTTGCGCTTTTTTTTTTCCTGGTTCAAAAAGCTTTAAATAACGTGAAGGCCTTATTGCGCTCATGATTTTTATAATACAAATCAAGACTATGTTAAGTCTTTCCTAAACATTAACTGCTTGTTAGTGACTGGATTATGTTAATATACTTGATTTTCTGAGCCCATTCATTCCTTTAAAATGAAAACAGTGGGTATTATTTGATTGTTCCTCGGTTCTAGACAGTAGACTATAGGTCTTTGAGACACAGACTTCTACTTATGATCATGCACTGCCTTACCATGGAGGTCCTGCTCCACAATAATAAAAATTATTACAAATAGCTGTTAATGCTAGTGTCTGGGCTTGTTTATTCTGTTACAGGATTAATGTTATTGGCATTGTGGGAACAATGTTCAATTACAGTCGGAGCCTGTGTGTTTTGTTCTTTACAAACATCCCAAACCTCAGCACAGAGAGCCAATGCCTTCTTCCCTGATGGAAAGGTCCCTCTATCTCTCCCCAACAGGCAGAGATATATATACAAAGCCAAGGCTACAAAGGAATGAGCTGAAATAACTCTCTTGAGCTAAGCAGCCCCAGGTTAAGGAACAGGTGTTTCCAGGAATTAAGAATTTGGGACTGGAGGAAGAGGTGAGCTCATTTCCATGAGGAGAGCTTGCCCCAGGCAGCCCTGTAACTCACTGTTGAAGGCTTTCTCAGGGAATAGCCATCTGTCTAAGGCTGACCTATACACTGAAGAAGTCAGTCTGCCACTGAGCCATGTCTGTAGCCATTGAGGGCTTTTTTATTCAACCCAAAATATATTGCTGCATCTGACTCATCTGATTCCTTTTCCACAGGAAAAGTGAAATTTTAGTTTCCAGATCAATTTGAGGCCCGATAATAGAAAAGACAGCCATCGTTTTATATGTTGCCAAAGGCACATAAATCTATTAAGCAACTCTTGAACATATTATTATGTTGCTGTGTTTATTTTATAGAATTTATTTTATAGCATTGGCGTTAACATTAGACAGTTTGTATGGTTAATTCAATGATAGTACAATCAAATTTTGGAAACAAGTTAACACTTACTTTGTTCTGGAAGCACAAATATTTCCTTTAGGGTACTTTGTAGGCTTTTCCTCTTACCATCTTCATTGTCCTAGAAGAATGTAAGTTCCCCAGTCACTTAGAGCTGTGTTTTCCTATGGCTTTTTTTTAATTGTCACCCATTGTATAAATAATTAGCTATTCACTAGGCCACAGAGAAAAAATGGAAGTCCAGTAGGACCTGCTGGAAGAGGAGACACTCTGGCAGGTATTCATATCACTCAGTCTTGGCCTACTTCCATAAAGACTAGTTTTAGGTAATAATCTAAACTTCCTTTATCATCAGCAGAGAAAGGTTAAGAGCTCAAACTAATCCTTAGATAGGTTTTAAGACTGCTTTCCTGATCTGACATTGCCTATAGAAGGATCCCAGAACATGGTTTAAATGAAATGACAACTGTTTCACTGTCTAAAACTAAGCTGCATAAAACTTGCTCTTAAATTTTAGCTTTTGCCTTGATGATAAATTCAACACTATAAACAAAACAGAAAAGCTGTAATGTGGGAGACTGGAGGAAGAGCAATGGATTGCAAATATCCATAGAGTTTGTGTTTCTACTTTAATTCAAAGAGATAATACATCAAAATGTTGGCCTCCCAGGTCCCAGAGAGGGCTTCAGCAGTAGGGTTAACAGAAGCAAGTATCACCACTTCTGCCATAAGGGGATTTTCTTCATTTCTCCAATGGTGCTCACACCAAAAAAAATTTGTGTCAGGAATGCTGAACTGGACTATTACAGTGTCTCTTTTTCTCCTTTTTTTTTCTTTTTTCCATTTTTTTTTCCTTCAGCAAAAACTATTTGTTAAATTTAATCCAAGTTTAAATGCTTTCCAATGCCCTAAGGTTTTACTTCTTGTGAGAAAAATGATACACTAAAATTCTTTCACCTAGCTCTGAAAAAAAGTGTGCCAAATATAGCTGAGAGAGGACCAAAAATGTGTTCGGTCTTGGAGACTTTCCACTGTCCAAGTGAAAATGTGGAGATAATATCTAAGATTGTGTCTCTCTTCCCCTCCCCTTAGCAAAAATTATTTCCACTTAGTCTGATGCAAACTGGTAGTATTTCAGTGGTTTGTATTCTTTCTTATCTTTTGAACCATAGGAGCTTTTAAAACCCTTTGATTCCTTTGTCTCTTGGCCGTGAAAGAGTTTGAATTATTCCCTATAACTTCTTCCTTGGGCAAAAGACTTACTGGTGGCGTATCTGATAGATGTACTAAAATGCTGGACGGTGCTAATAGAAAGTGCAATTTGAACACAAGTCGGTTTAATCATTCTGAGGAGAAGCAGACCATGCTTTGAGCCCTGCTCAGTGACCATTAACTCAGCAATCCCAAATTTGGAATACCTTCTAAACTGTAGGCCTCCATCCTAATGTTCTCATGATCCTGCCATAATCCATCACAGCTAATTATATTAACTTTCTCAATTTCATGCCATATGCTTCAGTATTTCTGTAAGAGAAGTCAAGATTTCCAAAGGACAGTCTTTTATTTAAGGTTGAATGTACTCAAATTTTTTTTATTATTATTTTATCATTGTATCCCACTTACCCAATTAATGATAAAGTCACATTACCATCAGCAGATAACAAGAAAACTATTTTTCTCTGGCTTTTTCTTTGTCCTCCCTTTGTAAAACTCAGTTAAACAGTGTTTTCCCTTTCATAGCTGAGAACCTTGCCCAATGACACGGCTGAAGTTAAAACTGGTTGAAAGCGAGTGCTGGCTTTTGTTGGGATCTGGCTGGAAATCGTTGCTTAGTGGAAGGCAAAAGTGTTCCTGCTTTTTCCACAAATAGTTTACAAGGCAAGGAACTTTAAAGAGGAATGACAGCAAAAACTATTGGAAGATTAATGAGGATCCCTGCAGCCTGGTCTTTTATGGATCACCAGCTTTTCTTTCATCAGCTATATTTACTCAGCAAGTAAATCTACTGCTAAAAAAATATGAAAAGCTCTTCCACAATCCTGCTTAAAGGTAAGAGACCCTAAACAAAGGAGTTAACAGCATTCTACCAACAAAGAAAGCCCTGAGAGCGGGGAGAGGGAAAAAAACCCTTAGGGAAACTTTCATTTTGCCTGTCAATTAGTCATTTCGCTATTCACTGCCCTGCAGCTCCTGAACTATCTCTTCTCACAAACGGAAAGCAAGCAACACAGGGTTGTTAATCATATTACTGCATTGATCTTTCATTAAGCAATATGCTGAACCTCTTGGATTGTTATTAAAACTAAAATGCATTTATGACATACAGCATGTATATCTAGGCTTTTGGATCAAAGTGTCTCCTGCACTGTCACATACTAATGAGGGGAGTTGAGTCTAGCGAACTTCACATTTATCAGGGGAAACAAAATTGTGTGTATTATACATTTTTAATGACTTGTCTCAGTCTTGATGTTAACTTGCAATAAATTCCATTTGTAACTTATTACGGCAAATGCAATTTGTAATGCTACAAAATAGTCCGTGGAAATAGCATTCTATTGACAGAACTTTCTCATGCATTTTTGCTATATTCTTGATGACATGGTGGTGATTCACACTCTATTAAAAATGATCATTCAAAACAGACCACTCCTGTTTCAGGCCAAAAGCTCTTTCCTGTGCTCTGCTCATCATCAGCGAGGCTCCCCAACATGAGAAAAGCTCTCTAGTCACTGAGGATCATAGAATCATTTGGGCTGGAAGGGATCTTTAGAGGTCATCTAGTCCAACCCCCCTGCAGTGAGCAGGGACATCTCCAAGTAGATAGGATCAAGACCAGCAGGTAAATTAAGCTCCTACCAAAATTTTAGCAGGAAGATAGTCCCTTTTCTACATCTTTAATAACAAACAAAGTCAGGAGCTGTGATCATCTATACTCTATGCCATCCACACTCATAACTGCCAGTGGGGGCTCAGAGATGGGGCTGCCTGGGGTGGCCAGCACCCGTTCAGGGGGGTGACAAGGCAGCCGGACCTGGCTGCAGGAGTCAGAAGTCCCCGCTCGTTTGGGAGGGAGGAGATGCAAATCACGTTGTGCCGCTTGATTTCAGGAATAAAGCATAGGCCACGGCCCATTTTATTTATTAGTGTGGATAGTAGCTTCTGTTTGTTTTCTGCCATACCTAAAAGCTACTTATATATTTGGTGATGTTGCCTCACTTTTATATCTATTTAGCCATTCTTTTTGCAGTATTTTCCCCATAATAGTGCTCAATATATAATTAGAGTTGGTTAGGACTTTTTTTTTTGAAACAAACTTTCTTTATTAAAATTAATAAATAAGCAGAGAGATAGTTTCTAGCTAATGTATTTCTCTGACAAAAAAATAGTCTGATTTTATTTTCTCATTTCTCTTTGAAAGAAAATAAAATCCTAGCATCATCAAAACCGTTCCCTACAAATATACCACCATAATATACAAAAGCTATGTTTGTGTTTAGGTCCCATGCTCGGTTATAGAGGACAGGCTATAATACTAGCAAAAAATCAGACAATGTGAGATAATCAATCCAGCAGAGTTTATACCGTAACGTTTTCAGTTACATTGCGTGGCTGGCGAGACTGATGTAAAAGCTGTGGCAATTTAAACATTTTTTTTCTTGTTCAAAACATGCAACAGAAGGCACAATCAGAGAATCTTCTGTATTTTCTTCAAAGGCACATCAGAGCTTCTCTCTTCTGTAAACTGCCTTCAGCCTGCACGGTACAGCACTGTGTCCACGGGTATGCACAAGTGTGTGTACAGGAGAAGAGTGGCAAATCAAGCACAGCCTGTTAGTTATGCATCAAAATCAGCTGAAACCAGACACTCTCACAAGTTATCACGATTTCCTATCATCCCAAGCTACCCTATAATGCTGTTTTCATTCCACTTGTGCTACTAACATTAGTCCTATTCATAGGCAAGAAATCCTTTAACGTGTTCATTGATGCTTTCAGTTGGAGGCAGCGAGGCTGAGAAATAATACAGGTAAAGATTCAAACAAACACAACTCAGCAGCTACTCATACAACCAGGCTGGGGACAACACAGCGGAATGTGGTCAAGTCTGCTGAATCTCCAGAGTCTTCTAATTTTCTCTGTATGTCTATAAGAAAGCAGCAATTTCTCCATCAATACTTTGGGTGTGCTTATGTTTCCATCCCCAAAGACTTAATATCACAGGCACCAAGCACTGGGCCAGCCCTGACAACTCACATCCTACTACTATGTAATATACACCTTCAGTCAAGCCAGGCTAATCAAAAAAGAGTAATTCAAATGCAGCTTATTCAAATGAACTCTGCAGTGAAAGAATGAGCTAAATAACCTTTTTGATAACATTTGTGTGTGAGTCATTAAGCGGCTGCAATGCTTAGGAGGAACATTGCTCAGTAATTCCTTTTCATTTCTGCTGATTAGACTATTGGTTAACAATATCTGCAAATGTTTAGATATGTTTTGACTAATGAATCACTGACTCCTTTTGTTAAAGTTTGGATGGATCAATAATTTTCAGGTCAGAAGTGATGTGTGTGAACCTCACCCATGTTATGAAGTTACTTCTATTAGTCAGTATTGTCAGCAAGTGGCTGGTCACCTAAATCCCACAGTATTGATTCTAGTCTATGACAGAGACAGTTGAAATAACAGAATAAATGGAAATAATCATCTTTTTAGTAATACTTATATGTGTTAAAATACATGTAATTTCTGAAATCAGTAAGGATCTGCAGAAATAACCTTTGAATTTTTCACATATCACATCTTTCACGTCTCAGAAATCATCAGCAATCACAAGTTAGCATACATTTACTTGTGAATGTTTATGAAAATTTACTGTGTGACCACTCTACTTCTAGTTACCCCTCAAAACACAGAAGACATCCACTGCATACTACAGACTGTACTCCAATTTTAACTTTTACAGATGTTTAGTAAGTTTATTTTCTTAATAAAATACCACTGCTTAAATGCTTGGAAAAGAAGAGAATACTTGCTAAAGAAAATTCTATTAAATACTTATTGGTCTGTTCACTCAACCCACTTCCCCTTATTACCATTTTATTTGCTTTCACCCCTTTTCGATTTAGTTTTTATATTCTCAGATGATAACATCATAATTTGGATAGTTTCTACTGTCCTCAGCATGGCCAATATTGTATAAAGACAAAAAGCAAATGAGAAAAAAGTAACGCAACCTCATTACTCTCCACCTGCAGAGAAACTGAAACATTAAGGAACTTATTCCTGAATAAAATAGAAAATTTTTTTCCTATTTCTCCACAATACCTTAAGCATCCACTGTCCAAATGAATCAAGCTGCCAGCCTAGACTTTAGCTTTCATAAATGCTGTTTCCTAAATAAAGTAAAACACAAGACCGTACATTTTGTTCTTCACATCTTCTGTCTTATACAAAAACAACAATTTTGTGATTTTCAGCACAACTATAATAATGCCATCGATAGTAATGCCATTGTATTTTTAATATCTTCCTTTTGTGAGCATTCTTTTCTTTTTTACTACCTATTCAAATCTAGTTTCTTGGTACTTCAGCTTGAATTTTGGCTCTAGGGTTCCTATTTCTCATCAGCTGGCCAAGCTTGCCCTACAAGAGGAATTGTGGGGTGCGTTTAGTGGAAGCACGTGCCGTAGCATTGTACACACAAATCACATGGGCCAGCCTCTTATTCAGTCACTGAAAGGACTGTCAGGTTCACTTGCGGTAGTCGGTAGGTTCATTTGCAGGTTGATTTGCTAGGTAGCAGGCAGTGATCTTTAGCGTGTGCCTATTCTAAGGCTACTACTATGAAAAGAACACAATTTTTCAGCAGTAGTGGATGAAAAAGTATCTTATTCTTCTTTTGTGAAAGCACACCCAGGACAGCCAGACAAATACTGTCTCTCCTTGAGCAGTGTTTTTGCCTGCTAATGTACCAGGAATTTGTTAGATACAAGATCTGCAGATATCAGCGTATGTCTGTGCACTGGTCCTTCAAGGCTACCAGCTCTAGAGGTAACACAACCTTTTTCAACTTGAAGGTCTGGCCCTCTGAAGCTGGATTCCCCCTTTTGGTATTGGCAAACTTCACTTTGATTGCAGATTTCAGTTCAGTCCAAACCAACCTCTAGCTGTCTTGTCACTTTGAATAGCCTCAAAGTCTATGTCTCTATTAGTAAATAATACAGCATTGAGGAATGTTGCCAAATACTGATTATTTGTGCTGTTTGAGCGGAACCTGGCCAGATCAGCTAGCACTTTCCTAAATGACTCCTGAGCATGGGCATGTGCACTTCTCCATGGGCAGCCTTGATGTGGCTGCCTGATTTGGTAGTCTGGTCAGTTGAGAAATGGGATACAGAAACTCCTCCATCAGACAACCAGTGCCAGATGACACTCACAGACATGGCTTACCAAGACAGACTTGGCCAAAGTGGCTAAAAAACACTGCCAGATCCCAGAAAACTGGGATCTCCTTATTTTTTTCTCCATATCATAAAACCATAGAATAGTTGGGATTGGAAGGGATCTTTAAACATCATCTAATCCAACTCCCCCTGCAATGAGCAGGGACATCTTCAAATTCCATCAGGTTGCTCAGAGCCTTGTCCAACTTGACCTTGAACGTTTCCAGGGATGGGGCATCTACCACCTCTCTGGGCAACCTGTCCCAGTGTTTCACCACCCTCATCATAAAAAATTTCTTCCTCATACCTAGTCTGAATCTACCCTCTTTTAGTTTAAAACCATTACCCCTTGTCCTATCAAAGGCCATATGTTGTGGGTTGTCCTGTCTCACAGGTAGGGAACAGTAGCAAAGAACTACTGCATCACCTCTAACATCCTTGAGTAGTGAGTGTGTACTCATGGGTCTCAAAACATGGTTCTGACCGTTCTCAAAATACCCTTCAGAAATTCTCACCATCTCTGTCACAGACTTCAAAAACCTAACAGGACATCTACCTTCCTGAGCCGAAATACTGAAGAACCACAGCACTTCTGAGCTTCACACTGGTTGGACTTTCTAGTAATACTTATTTTGCACCCTACAGAATATCTTCAGCTTTCAGAGGGGACATAGATGAAAAAGTTAATTTAATCAAACCATCAAGAACTGCTAACCTTAGTTCAGATCACCAGTTCTGCAGAAATGGTAGGCTCTGCTTCAAAGTCTTACGTGATCCCAGTGGCAGAACATGTTCTGGGCTAGCATAAATTTAGGTGAACTGGAAAACAGATGTCAAATCCCTAATTAGTAATGAAATTGGAAGAAATAACTCAAAGGAGTTAAAAGGCTGAGTAGAGAATTTCAGCAGCCCTATTACAAGTTGAATTTACACTAAAATAGGTGATCCTTTTGGGGACAGAAGAAAAAAAAAAGTGAGTTAGACCCATTATGCCATTGAATCATAGTTCTTCTGACCTATTAAATTCTGTCCTTTTTTAAAGTTATACAAACAAACAAAGAAGTCATCCCAAACTTCTCACTGATGGTCCCTTTGCAGCCGTCCAACTCAAGAAGGTAAAACGGATTTTCTTAAAGTTTTCGGAAGGAAATATGATCCCATAGTGAACAGTGTGAACATCAAATTTCATCCCAGACTTAATTTTTATAGTCCATTTATAAATCTTTGAAATATAGGTTTGTAATGGAAATACTGACAGACCCTTAGCAATAGTGCTGCTATAATAAGATTTGTCATTTATGATTAATTGAGGACGGTCTTAAAACATCTTTTCTAAAAGCATCTTCTTTCTATCTACTTTATTTCTCATAGAGCTATATCATAAAAATAAGTTCCCCAATTTTATCAAGTGCCAGAGACATTCTGCTTATTTACTCCTAATGATAATCCAAGCTTCTGACATATAATAATTTCCTGTGTGTCATTTCAATCAAACTGATTTTATTGAAAACCTACAAAAGTAGGGTCTAGGAATCTGCAGTGTTTTTAATAATGTATTTCAAATTGCTATATTGTTTTTAAATCTGTGAAATACAAATGGTTTTAAAATAGATGTGTGCTTAATTACATGATTGAACTAAGAATACAAAACAAAAAAGAATGGTTAGCTGAAGACTATTTAAAAAAAAGTTTCGTTCTAAATGTTTTACTTAGTGCATTAATGCCACTTCGTGAATGCAATTCATTTACTCTAGTGTAATTGAATTTGCTTGTTAATCTGTTTCGAAAAGGTGTTTAGAGATCCAGCTGTACAAGCAAATGGAATCTTACAAAAATGAATATTGATGAAGATCCAGATTTCCTTATTCCCAAAGGAATGTTAAAATTTTACTCTAAATGTTTAAAAATATTTTTTATCTTGCTTCTTGTGTATATTAGTGATGCGGGCTGCTTATTAATCAATGTTTAACAATGTAATTACAGCTGGTTTTAGTCTTACCAGATAACACAGATTAATAAATGACCTGCAACTAGTGAAGTGTGTAGAAAGGGTAATGAATTCCTTCCATCAGCACATTAATTTATTAGTAATAAACAAAGAGTATGATGAATTAGAAGAATTTGTATAGTTTCTGAATATTGCAACGAAATTTCCAGATGAAAGCATTTAATCATGCAGTTTTCATTCATTTATTTCACTTTGCGTGCTGTTCTGCGCTGGGATTTGCTTTTCTGAGCTGCATTAAGCAGTCCATCGAAAGCTAGATTTCCAGAGTTTTATATCAGTTTACATTGATTCAGCTCATACCGCTACATACCAATTTTACTCGTCACTGAAGGTAGTGTAACTTTGATGTGAACTAATTAAATTCTTTCCATATAGTAAAACAACTTAATGCAGCTGAGCAAAGCACTGCCAAATTAGCCCTGTCTCTACACTGGCCATAACTGTGTGGAATTCCTTTGGAGAACGATATGCAGTTGCAGGTAGAAAGAAGCAGTTATAGAAGTAGCCTGATTAATGTGACCTAACTGTCAGTTAGGTGGGGTTATCACACATATCTGCTGCTAGAGAGCCACAACAGTTAAAACTATAAGCAAATGTCATTTTAAAATAATCTTGTTATTTTAGCCTCCTTATGAACTCTTCTGGCTTTCCATCACTTGGATACAGACAGACACCTTTTGAAATCAAAGTTACAACTTTCTGAGAAATGGGTAATTCCCTATGAATAGCAAAACTGAAAGGGAGAAAAGAAGGTAAGGCATGCATAACACACCCTACCCAATGGCATCATCAGAAATTACATCAAACAGTAACAAAACTTTTCAGGTGATTGTCACAGCATTCACAGCAATAACCCAGCACATCCCTCCGCACAGCACACCACAGCAGCCTCCCCTTTTTTTTGGCTTTACTTCTGCAGCTCCCCTTCCTTGAGCGGTCCCTCTCCTC
>NW_009607140.1:0-7874 GCF_000690535.1 Cariama cristata | reverse complement strand
AGCAGGGAGGAGGCAGAGGCAAGCTGTACTCTTCATCTTCCCTCATTTCTCCCATTTCTCCAACACCATCTTGAAACAGAGACAGAAGAGCGAGCAAGTGGAGTGGTGTAGATCTGCTGTGCCCGTAGGAGAGAGAGGGTGCTACCCAGGGACAGGCAGTACTGTATCTCCATGAGGATGTGCAGAAGGCGGCAGTTCTAACATTTCCAATCCCACTGTAGGTTACTGTCTCAACCGCAGGGCAAATTTTCTCATGAACAAGTCCCAGCCTCCTAGCACGATCAGTGTGGTGCGAAGGTAATGGGAGAAGAGGTGGAGAGAGTGAGCTCTCCCTTCCACAAAAACCTGCAGAATTTTCGTTTCGCTCAAAATCTAATATTATCCAGATACTTGATATTGTAGTTTTTTATATATATATCTATATAAACACAGTTTGAAAGATTTAAATGGCATAACTCATCATAAGGTAGAAATCCTAGCAGGTGCATAAAGACGCTAACTCCAGGGGCCCACATCAAGCAAGGCTCAGGCTCACAGCACTCAGTAATTGGAAGCATGTGCAGAGGACTATTCGAAGAGCTCAGAACTCACTGTGCTTTGACCAACATCCAGCCCTATTACCTGTGTGCATCTAAATCCCGCACGGACTTCTATGAGCACTGCGTTAGATGGAAGAATTGCAGCAGGGACTCTCCAAGTGACACAGTGACAGAAGCATATCCAGGGGGAACCTGAGGGCATCTCTAAAGGGAACTGGAAACAGAAATCACTGGGACTGTACAAGTTATGCCTAAAAATGTGCATAGATTTCAGTAGGATAGAATATGCTGTAATGAGTTATGTAACTGGCATGAATTCTTGCCAAAAAGCCCCAACTAGCATAATGTTGTTGCAATTATGTCAATTCACAGGAGATAAGGGACTGGCCCTCTGTACACAGATTTGCGTGCATGAAACTGTATTATCTCTACGTGCCATTTATCTACGACTCTTGAATTTATAAGGAAATTATGTATGTAGACACATACATATGCATATTTGACAAATAAATGTACTGAAAAGTCTCGGTCTGAACAGATAGAGTACAGTACTTGTTTTGAAAGAGAAGTATCTTAAATTAATCTCCTAGTGAATCCAAATTCAGATCAAGCTCTTGCCAGCTGACAGCAGTTACTCACAGGTACAGTAGAGGCAGTGCAGACTTAAAGCTGTGTACTGATTTCAGCTGGAAGGAATGTGACAAACTATGTTATTTTGCTGAGCCTGATTCAGCACCTAAAATCTAGCTTAATTATGCTACAGCTGGTTATATGCAAGGCACATTATATGGCAGGACAAAGAGGCTGGAATAGCATGAAAGCCCTACAATCGCAGTTTCGGAGGGAGGAAAGCCTTTGCACAGGCACGCTAGAAGACATCCTTCACAGCGCTGCCTGGCAGACCGTAGCGAGGAGCAAAGCTGGGAGCAAGCAGGGGGAAGGAGGGGTGGGTTGGGACAGGGCTGCAGAAGGCAGAGACTGAAATGGCCCTGCAGCGCACCGGGCAGCCGTAGGAGCATACCATAATTTTACAGGCCCTCCAAGCACTTTTGGATACACGGAGGACATTTTCAGCTCACCAAATCAGAAGGACACCAAGGTGAGTTAATGGTCTCTCAACCTGCCATGGCCCTCGACTGTAAGTTGTAAGAGGCATGCTATGGTTTTGTTGGTTTTGGTTTGTTTTTTTTTGTGTGTGCGTGTGTGTAGCAACATTCATTGAGAACTCTGTGCCCATTTTGGGGAAAAACAAACTCCCACTACCCGTATGGGATGATTAGGAAGATACATGATAACACTGAAGAAGGAAAAAGTAGGGTAGAGTTTTTCTCCTAAAATTCAGGAAGCTGATTTCTGCTGAAACATCCTTGACAGATGCTCTGCTCTGGAAGACTACTTTTTCTTTTTTTTTTTTTTTTTTTCCCCAAAGACTGGAGGTTCAATTAGGTAAGTTCATTTCTTACTGTGGGGCTTACTACTGTAATTCAGCAGTTATACAAATTTACCTGGTAGTTTGTGTGCTAATAAAACATGTGAAAAAAATACAAAATCATGTTACCTCACAGACAGCATAAATCTGAATTTTTTTGTTTTTAAGATTCGGTCTGCCAGCTATACTAATTCACTTCCTTTCATGCAATGTCATTTGAATATTTGGTTCTATTTGAAAATGGAATAAAAAAAAAATTAAAAATTAAGAGAAGATGTTAAATCATGTATTACTGTTACCTTTTATTTTAATGTTTTGGATCACACTATTAAAAAGGGAAAAAATAAAATTTCAGATAAAATGATACAAGATAGTCTATTAAGTCTCCCCAAAGATGACTGTTAAGACCTAAATAATTACAGAGTGCGAGGTAGACATCTGTCAAGAATTACAGTCTGCTATGAGATGGAAAACAAAGTGCATTAACAAATAAATTGTTGATTTCATCATAAAACCAAGCAAATTATAGGATGCTCCAAGACATGTACTATGAGTAGCACAGTTTAATATATTTATTACCTGTTGTAGAAGTCGTAGACAGCTATGTGGCAAAAGATTATTCAGGTTAGCCAGGATTAAGAAAGGTTATGCAGTGGATTAGAAACCCTACCTCTAAGCAACTGGGCAACTCAATGACAAATGAGTTACTGTAGACAGCTGCCATGTTATTCACTAGAAAGAAGAAGAGAAGAAAAAAATAGAACTGTTCAATCACATTGATGGGCTTTAAATTTATTGAAACCACTTAAGAGAAAGACCTAGACATCACTGGCAATACTACAGCTCAGTGACAACTGCTTATTGTGCCATCACTGAAAAAAAAAACCACAACCAACCAAACAAAACAACCCCAAAAAGAAAAAAAAAACCCAAACCTACACCAAAAAAAAATTTAAAAATCAGTTATGGTCCTGAAAAAAATTGGTACAAAAAAGCACTGCCCACTGCATCAGTTAACTCTGCGTACTGCTTACAGTTCAAATCATCTCCTCAAGAAAAACATGTACAAAAGGACAAATAAAGGATTTCTTGAAATGAAGTGTTTTCCATCTGAAGGAGTTTTAAAGATACTTAGTGTTTACCTAGGAGTGTCACTCTCATTCAGCTTGAGTAGCACCTAACTCTCACCTAGATCAATGGAACCGCTTACAAGAGGAAAACATTATCTGAACAGAGGCTTTAGACAGGAGACAAATAAGAAATTACTTAGTAAATGTACATAAAATAATAATAATAATTAAAAGAACCCACTCAGTGGTGACTGAGGTGAAATTATCCATTTTGTGGTGCACATTGTGATGGGGACAGAGACAGTTAATCTGGTTGCATGAAGGACAGAAGGGGTCCAGAGGCAGTATTGCAATACCGTGGTTTATTTCTCAGTCTGCATTTACCGATCCAGGCAGGTGCTAGCTTGCCCTTTAGGGTCGAACAAAGCAAAACCTTTTTTCTTCATTATACAGTCATGTAGCTTAATTTTACAGAGGATTTGCATCATCCTTGCATTTGTATTACACGATTATTACTCTAGACAAACCAGAGTTGACTGTATAAAGACAGTTTGTTAGGTACTTCTACTAACATTTGTCACACTACAGTAAATACTAAAGACATCGCATCCTGAAACTACAGTTGGCAAACTCAGGCCAAAAGTAAATCCATTCTGAACAAAGAATTACTTATCCGTGAAACTCACTATCACATGAACTTCCATATTTGAAGGAGATAAACCATGTAAGGTCTTGTGATTTAGCATATCTGGTAAGCATCAACTACCTTAGGATAAAACAAACTTCCATAAATTAGTATGTGTATTAGAAATCTGGTTTACTTGCAGCAGATAATGAGAGATCAGTTTTGGGGGGAGGTAAATCTACAGACCAGGATAGAAGGGGCAGTATATGTGCATGGAAACTTGACAGAGTATAAGAATATATGAAAGATGACAAAAAGGGAAATCTGCAGAGGGTTGTACTCCCGAGGGATGTAATTCTTAAATTATTCTACTTCAAGGAACACCTTCTCCCATACACTTTGGCAGCTTTCCTGTCAGTAGTGATGCTCCACATCACTACACTTCCTGGATCTAGAGGTGAAAGCACTGGAACTCCTGCCATTGCAATCTGTAGTTTATCTTTCAGAACTAAATCAGGGTTATTGCATCTGTTCTTTTATCTTTCCCCCTCCTACCTCTTAGCACAGAAGGGAAATTGAGAGGAGAGATGCTTCCATGCTCTTTCACAGACCCATAAGGAAATTGCGAGATTGAGACTGACTGTAAGAGGAGCTAATATATGGAAACAGGAAATCTACTGGGTCTGATTTTTCACCTCAGCTGGGCTGAAAGAAGAATCTAGGACTGTCACAGATGGAAGTGATCAGATGTCACTTGTACTGAGGAAGAACAGGAGGATACTAACCTCATTGGAGCATATTGCTAGATTTTATCTACTACTTACAACTAATTAACTAAAATAAGAATTAGCTACCCTTCTGATCAGGCTCTTCTGTGTGCAATTTTTAGTATGACAAACATCCTAGGAAAATTAAAACTTCGAATATTATAGAGTATGGGAGTCAACAATGTGCTTATGTGTGCGGTTAATTCTTGTTGCACCTGGGCACACAGGCATTCCTTTAATTCATAGGTGAGAAATGGAAATTATCTCCTTTCAGAGTATCTCCAGATGCTATTGCAGGATGATGGCACTGGCTAGCCCTTCTTGGGCTTCCCAGGGGAAGGTCCACAGCACAAACGGTTACACTGACAGACCCTGAAGAGTGATCAACACAGACAGAGTGTATTGTCCAAAGGCTGTTGTTTCTCAGTAAAACAGTTTTAAAATTCAGATCTATTGGGGGAAGCAGTCTTACAGGACTCAGATCGAGCGTATTTTCGGACCCCGTACAACTGTTTGCTACTCTTCCTTGGGAAGGGCAGAGGCATTTCATGTTTACATATACATTTAATGTGAATTTCATTTGTTTTGTTCTATAGAATGTATTTCAGTTCCATTAAATGGCAAGATGACACACCATCTTACCTCTATTTCTGGACAATGTTTTTCAAGTGTATTGAAAATTCATAGATTTGGAAAACAGAATCTTAAGTACCTATTTAGAACAGTGTATAACTTTAAATCCCCTGAGAGAAAATTTGACAGTGAATTGTTATTACCATTCTGATGTATGTGAAGACTTTAAAGCATGAAGCTTTATAGCACTATTTTTTATTTTTGCTAACTAAAATAGTTTCAGAAAAAAATACCAAACTGGAATTTCAACTATAGAAAAGACTTTTTATATAAGCATGCTTTTCGAACAAGCCAGTCCAAATTCTCTACAATTTCTTTATGAACCAGTAATATTTATTTAATGTCTTGCCTTCTTTGGTATAATAGAGCTACTCTGACTTATAAATCCACCAAAAGATCTGAAATTGACAGTGTATGGAAAATTAATCGCTGGTTCAGATTTGGAAGGTAAGTGCCATTACATCTGGAAGACTAAATGCGAAGTCTCATATAATGATTTATTATACACATATTACTTAAAAGTCAAATGTCATGAACCCACTGCATTTTTGTATTAAAAATTTTACACAAATTAGACAAAAAATTGTACAGAAATGTGTACTGCATATTTAATAGAAAATCTTGTGTGTGAGTAAAAGATTGCTTAAGGATTGCTTAGATTATGACCGCAAATGACCAAATCCAGGGTTTAAAAAAGTCTTCATCTATTACTTAAGCCTAATTTCTACTTTTACTACTGCAAAACACAGTTAAAATATTTTTGGTCAAAACCAGTTTTAAAGATCATTCTTCTGTGCATAGAACTAAAACTCCATATAATTTTAAAAAACTACATCTGAGGCTAACTTTCAACACCTTTTTGAAGCTACTGAAATTGTGCTTCAGCCCTGCACAGAGTAGCCAAGAAAGAATGTTTGAATCCTGCAAAAAGGGAATTTGTGAACACAGAATTTTATAACTACTTTCAAATCATGCTCATTTCCTTACGTGTGCTTGTGTAGCCTTAGTATTCATCCCATATTTCTTGTATCACAATTTCAGATTGAGTTGTGTGGTGAAGATAGAGTTAGCCAATTTTAAGGAGAAAATTCTTTAAATGTATTCTCCAAAGTCTGCTTAGATCATTGCAATTCAGTATAGGGAAGCTCGGCTACTATCAAGCTAGGGAAGCTAGGTAATGTCAAGAAAGCCATTCTAACTACACACAAGTTTAAATAAAAGGCAGAATCTGGCCTACAGATTTTGAAGAAGAAAAAAGGACAAAATAGAATAAAACAAAAAAAGCAACATTAGTATCTTTGATTACATTGTTCTGTTCCAGTTAACCATTTACTTTGATGGTGTCTGAATTGTAACACATTGAGTTGAATGAAGTTCCTAGTTGCTTTTTTCTTTCTTTTTTTTTTCTTCTTCTCTCAGAGATTTTGATACCAAATCTGAGGGCTGTACTCCATTTAGCTTGAATATTTTTGTTCAGTTGTAATATTTCTCTTTTCTGTTTTTGTTCGCAGAAGATCCAGCGCTCAGCTGGATGAGATGCAATGCAGGCTGTGCAGTCCACAGAATATGGTGAAGTATTAGAAAACACTACAAAGAAGCAGAGGAAAAGGAAAAAAAAATCAAATTCACTAACAGGGATTTCAAATTCTGAATCATTTTCACACAGATTTAACGTGTAAGAAGCAAAATGAAAAAACCCACACTGTAATATAGCCTTTCAATGTATATGGATTATTTTAGTGTAACTATTAATACATCCACAAGTGTTTTAAGGAAGCAGTACATATAATATGTCATCTTTAACTCAATTTATGATTATCAATATGACAGGGCATTTAAAATTAGTTGATAAGGAAGAGATATACACTTTTTAAAAAATCTCTAATTTCTTTGTACACTCAGTTGTATGCACATATATCAATATATGATTAATATATTTACAGAATTTTAAGTATCCTTATATGTGTACAGACCC
The DNA here is from genome assembly GCF_000690535.1 of Cariama cristata. Taxonomy (NCBI): domain Eukaryota; kingdom Metazoa; phylum Chordata; class Aves; order Cariamiformes; family Cariamidae; genus Cariama; species Cariama cristata. The sequence goes on along the minus strand of NW_009607140.1, from coordinate 836 downwards.
TATATACATATTATATACATACAATATTAGACTGTACAGTATAGGTTGTATAAATGCAGATGATGATGAAAACAAGTGTCTGGCCTAATACTATACGCAGGACAAGGATATATCTCATTACCATTTGAGCCTTTCTCCTGTCAATTTGTTCATTTAGTAAATTCCTGCGTTTTTATGAACATAGTCATTCAAAGTCTCAATACAAATAACTTTTAAAAAAAATATATATTCTGTAGGCTAAAAATTTCTTTTTGGCTGAACGATGTAGTGAAATGCCTGCACTTTATGCTAGGAAATTGTAGAAGACTAACTAGGTTAAGGACTTCCTACATCTGCTTTAATCACTGTTACAACATATGCCACATGAAAACTAACTTTACTTATGAAAATTGGCAAGGAAGTTACAAATTACCTGCATGTAAGTATTTAAAACAAAACAGTCTTTTAAAAAGAAGATAAGCAAACTCGCTGTTCTGTACAGCTCCCCTTTCTGAGTACGCACGTATGAGATGGGAATGACAGATGAGAAAGGACGAGAGAATCAAGAGCGTGTACTTTGTGTACACTCATCATGGTATCCAGAGTACCAAAAGAGCGTTCTGAATGAAATGCAAAAACTGTCATATTCTAAGCCATGAGTATTAATTATTCAGCATGTGAAAGGAATACAGTGCATTTTTGAGGCTACCTCCACATCATTCTCAGAAGTAACGAGGAGACCACAGGGAAAGTGCTCAAAGCCCTGAGTATGGTGGCTGTTTATCCGACAGTGCTAGGCATATTATTATTATTATTAATTATAATTTTACTTTATCTACCTAATGGTTCCATAAACA
>NW_009607139.1:302-533 GCF_000690535.1 Cariama cristata | reverse complement strand
AGCGCGCTGAGGATGTTTCTCAGCGACAGGAGCAGCCTCTGCTGCCCTTCAGCCAGTCCTTCGCGCAGGGAAGCCTTTACCCTTTGTGCAGGTGCGGCTTCTTTTTCTGGAACGCAGCCGAGCGCTGCCGCCGTTCGGACAACACAGGCCTCGGAGCCCTGCCTGCACCGCCGCAGCCCTGCGCCGCAGCTTGGAGCCGAGCGAGGACGACCCGGGTTTGGGGAAAGCGGG
>NW_009607139.1:0-200 GCF_000690535.1 Cariama cristata | reverse complement strand
CGGTGTCTGGGATGTTTTTTCTGAGAGATCAAAGATTGTGGTGTGCAACCAAGTCCCAGATGCCGAAGGCTTGGTGGCCCAGCTGCTCCCATGGTGACAGTGATGTTGTCAAGGGGAAAAAAGTGAAAGGTCGCTTCTCCATGGCCAAAATTGGAAAACAAAGTCCAGAGAAAGTTTCTGTGTGTGGGTGGACAGCAGCA
>NW_009607138.1:0-2940 GCF_000690535.1 Cariama cristata | reverse complement strand
CCCGCTGGTGCAGCCCCCTCGCCCGCCTACTCAGCAACGCCCCTCAAAGTTTATTTTTACTGGGGCCCAAACGAAGCTTCCCCACAGCATGAATTACGTGAAGAAGGGCTGTCAGAAAAGACCAGCAGACAAATAACATTGGCACTGTTCAGTTTTTGACTAACACGAATTCCCCCAAATGTTTAGAGCAAAGGGCTCATGCTAAAAATTAAGTAATTTTCACTGGTACTGAAATAGGAAACCAGAGGTTTTGCAACTACCAATTCAAGTGCTAGGACGACAGACATGCCTCCACGGCTCCTCTATAAATAGCAGTTTTTTCCCAAGATCCCAGCATCCCAACTTGGGGGCGGGGGGGGAGGAAGCGAATTCCCCCAAATGTTTAGAGCAAAGGGCTCATGCTAAAAATTAAGTAATTTTCACTGGTACTGAAATAGGAAACCAGAGGTTTTGCAACTACCAATTCAAGTGCTAGGACGACAGACATGCCTCCACGGCTCCTCTATAAATAGCAGTTTTTTCCCAAGATCCCAGCATCCCAACTTGGGGGCGGGGGGGGAGGAAGCATGGTATTTCATTTCTACATTTCTAGAGCACGACCACTATTAGTATCTCCCTTCTGTTGTCAACTGAAAGAAAAACACTTAAATAATCCTCCTCCCCACCGCACTCCACAGGTGAGATGAGGCACCGGGGTGCAGACCTCCCCGCTGTCAGGCTTCTCCCGAGGCCGGTGGGACCCGACCCTCCTGGGGCAGCATCCAGCAGCTGCCTGTCCGCGCCAGGAGATGACGGTCCCCAAGGCTACCGCAGCAGCCTTTCAAATCCTCTTCAGTACTAAACGATAGTAGCTCAAATGCAAGTTATAATTGTAAATGAGGTATTAATTTGCATCCTTCTTAGCTGTAACATCTCTCACTGCCATAAGAATAGAAAAAGGTATCATCTGATAATGTAGTATATTTTACAGTTTTTTCAAAAAAGCCTGGATTAAACACCAGTCTTGGAAAGAAGGGTCAAATTAAACCTAAAGTTAGTATAAATATTTATTTTTAAAAAGCACTGAATCAACTTCATTACACAATTTTGAGTCTGGCAGACTCAAGTACGGCACCAGCTGCGTAATACACAGAGCTCCTGGAAGTGCAAATCTTTTCCTCCCTCTAACTGGGACCAGGAATCTTACACTTTCTCGTTCCTGCTGGGCGAGAATCAATGACACCGATCTCACACCGAAGAAAAGCTGCCTCGCAAGCTGCTAAAATGAACTGCAGAACCCCAAAGTCCAACTGCTGAAACGGCAGCAGCCAAAGTCGTCCCCCAGCAATGACCTGGTGCCCTTTGCCCCTCCTGCCCCCGGCAGAAGACCCTACGTGCCATATGACGCATCAACCCCGGTCACAAAGATGTGGCACTCGGTGGCACAGACTGGCCACGGACAACGAGGAGAGCAGCTCCTCACACGCCGGGGTACGGCCCCGTCACAGGTCAAACCTCGCCGCCAACCCAGACACTTCTCTGTCCGGAAACACGTGGCTTAATTTCCCATATACAATTCCCAGTCAGCACCTACAGCTGACTTCTTTCCAAACCTCTCTAGTCTGAGTTCGTACCCGAGCTGTCTAAATCAGGTGCAGAGAAGTCTGAGCCCGTCAAACTTCAGCCAGTGCAAGGCCTTCCTTATTTCCTTGCGATGCACCAGTTAACGGCTCTCGGCTCCTCACAACTGCGAGTTCACAGCTGCTATACACTGCGGATCCATGCCCCACAGAAAGCCCCTAGCACATCAGGTATCATCTTCCTAACATCGAGACTAATGCCGATTCAAACCACAAACTCCCTTCAGGTATTCCAGCCCATAAAATCTGTGCGGTTACAAGTCTGCTCCTTCAGACGCTTCCTTTCATCTTCACAGTTAATGCCTCGTGGGGTATCAAAGACAGCATTCGGAGTAGCTTTAGGAGATGCATGAAATTCACTTTTCCCCAAAGAGAGTCGCAGTTTAGATTTTCCTGTCTGAAACAAGTTGGGTGAAAAAAAACAAACAGCTATTGTTTAACAGACAGCCGTTAAAATCCCCACTGGCTGGCTCCCATGTTCCTGACCTCCGCACAGTATTTCTGCATTCTGGAGCCGTCACACAAGCGTTTGAACGGCGTTGTGCACTCAGACGGCACTTACCAACGGGCAGACGGAGGGTGATGTTGTTGCAGAAGTCGGTGTAGCAGCACTCAGTCTTCGTGATGTTCTTGGAACTGTGGCAGAAGACCTGGGCGTTCAGCTCCGGCAGGGAGACGCAGGACTTGACCACCTCCTCCCGCCCGTTGGTCAGCATGACCGAAGTCCAGCAGGCACCCTCCGTCTGGCAGGTGAAGTTGGTGTGCTCGCACAGCTGGCACACGCACTTGAGACCTGAAAAAGAGATTTCCAGCGTTGTGAGGAGACTCCGGGAAGACAGACCCCAACGGCGATCGCGCCAGCTTGCCCTGCGGGTCAGCCAAGGGTAGCCGGCTCGCCACCAGCACACCGCGGGAGCTCCAGCGCAGGTCCTGTGCCGGGGCCATTGCCTATGCCGGTGAACGGGCTCCCGGGCTGCCCCCGACAGCACAGGTCCCCAACACCCACCGAGGACAGGGGTTTAAACTAGGTGGCCCTCGGTCACAGGAAAGCGTAGAGCATCTATCTGGTGCGGTGGAGAAGACCGACCGCCCCAAAAAGAAGTTTCTGTGGAAGCTGCCTTTTGCCTAGGTGGGGAGACAGCGGTTCAAGTCTTCAGGTTTATGTTCTAAGCTCCCAGAGACTCAAGACAGCACCTCAGACAAGGCGCAGGACAAACACATGGCACGTGCTCAACTTCGCGATGTGTGTTTAGACACAGCTACGTGCATTATGTACTGAATTTTAAACAACATCAAGAGCTGCTGTTCAGGCAGCTGTGCA
>NW_009607137.1:1600-1813 GCF_000690535.1 Cariama cristata | reverse complement strand
GGGGTCATTTTTAAGAAAGGTGCGAGGGTGTGGGGAAGAGAAAAGCGGGCTTGTCCAGTCCCTGAAGAGACGCAGAAAGGAAAGGGCTTGAGCAAAGCACAAGAAAAATGGGATTTTTACACCAAATCCAGTGAATTCCAGCCCGAGGTGGTGCCTTGCGGCGTAGGGAGAGGCTGCGGGAGCCCTCCCTGTCCCGGGACGAGCGACGCTGCG
>NW_009607137.1:1277-1529 GCF_000690535.1 Cariama cristata | reverse complement strand
TTTGGGTCCCTCCACCCTAAAACACACCAGTCCATCCCCAATTTGTCCGTCCAGCTCAGAGCACCGAGACGGCCCATGCCCTGTCCTCGATACACCCAAAATTTACTCCGTAAGAGGCTTCTATTAAACACAAACCCTGCACATCCCTACGGCTGCCCTGGCTCCGTGTGCCCGGGGTGGGAGCCAGCTCCAGCCCAGCTCCGCAGGGAGAGGGGCCGGGACAGAAGAGGTTTGTGGGGACCCTGCCGCCAT
>NW_009607137.1:0-1171 GCF_000690535.1 Cariama cristata | reverse complement strand
CGCCAAAACGGCAACCCCCCCCGTCCCAGCACGTCTCACCCCCGGCTGAGCCAACTTGCCCTCCAGCCCGTGGATTTTGCTTTCCAGATGAGAATCGGCTGCTTTGCTTTCTCCAGTGGTTTTCCCCAGGGATGTTGTGGGAGATGGGGACCAGGGCAGGAGGCAGCAGAAGGCGATGCCCTGGAACCAGAACAACTCATCACCCACCGCACCGTGGACAGCACAGGCTCCTCCGTACCCCCCCCAGGATCCCCAAGATCCCCTCTTCCCTTCGGCACAGGTAGCCACTGAAATTAAAAATTGACGGCCAGGAGAGCATCCAGGGACAGGACAGCGCCTGGGTCCGGAGCCTTGGGCTGCTGAAACACAGCCGTGCGTTAGGGATGGGAGAAGCCAAGCTCCCCAAAACACCGGAGCGGGGTGCAGGCTGCGCTGGGAGTTCCCAGGACGAGCAGGATTGCACCAGGGCCACCGGGTTCCCACCCCTGCTACGTACCTACATCTGTTCAGCCTTCTCCTCCACCCTTTCAGCAGCTCTTTCTTCGCTCCATGTTCCTCTTCCTCCTCCAGCAAGGCCAGCAGCCCCTTGTAGTGCTTGTAGCCAAAAATCCCGCTGCAGCATCGCCTGGCAGAGCTCAGACACCATCACGGCCACTTCGGGGAGGGAGAGGGGCACAGGGGATGCCCGTGCTGTGCCGAGCCAAGCCCACCTCGGAGGAGAGCTTCTCCCACCGCCTCCCACTCCAGCAGGGTGAAGAAGTTGGGAGCAGGCAGCCTGCCCGTCCTGCCTGGCCGGGTCTCCATCTTCTGCTAAAATCCGCCCTGTTTAGGTGGGAGTGGGAAGAGACGGTGCTGGGAGCTGTCATCCAGAGCGGGACCTCGCCTTCTCCGAAACACAGCCCTGTGCAAGCACCTACAGAAATGAAACTGCCTTTTGGGACGGCTGAGCTGGCACGGTACGCGGCATCGCCACGCCTGGCCCCACGGCAAAGCCTCACCGGCGTGGGCTGCTCCTCCGGCGATGGAGGCGGCGAGGGTCCCTTCTCCGCCGTGGGCTGGCACGAGGCTTCCCACTCCCCCAGGGAAGGGCACGCAGCCCCAGGTACCTGACAGGAAAACCACCACCACCTCCCACCGGTACCTGAATTTGGCAAACCGGACCCCACGGCAC
>NW_009607136.1:0-3321 GCF_000690535.1 Cariama cristata | reverse complement strand
GTTGAACACATGTGTAAGTTTTAGTATTATCGTAAATATTTTTCCGTGCCATAATACCTTAAGCTCTTTTTGATGCTCTTCTGTAATAACTTGAAGTGGAACCTGCTCAGAACTGGCAACAGACAATTACACATAATGATGCAGCTACCAGTAAGAGAATCCATTCCTCAGCAGCAACTTCCAAATTTTGCTGAGTTACAATCAAGAGCTTAAGAGGATCTCCCAACTGAACAGTTAACCAAGTCAGATAAAAACAAGTTAGTCATTTCAGTTACATGACACTTTCTCCATCTTGTCGTAATTCAAGGAGCTACTGGAAACTAAAAAACGTTAATCCAGGATTATCTAAAAGTCAACACAATATAATCTTGATAAATATCTAAAGTATTAAACAATGGCAGCTGTAAAGACAGTCAACTACTAAGGGAAAGTAGGAAAGTGTTAAGATAAAGTGATAATGTGTTAGATATAAACTCAGATGGCTCATTACAGTGAGCCAGAATGACTGAATTTCAGAAACATTTTAGCCAAAGGCTACACTTTGAACTCATAAATTTTTTATTATGTTTGGAATATGACCAGTTTAGGATTTTCTGCATCCATTTTCAAAACATAAGGCAAGCGCTTGCTTAACAAAACATCATAGCCCTAGGTGTACAAGAAGTGCACACTGTATTCATTCTGAAAAGCTACTTTCAAACAAACTTTGATTTCCTATTTTGAAATTATTATTTGGATAATTTTTACTTATATGTATATTCAGCACTAGGACACCCAATATAGTTTTGCTACTTAGTTACAATGTTAACAAAATTGTTAACACATCAACACCATTAACATAATTTGTATATGGGAAAAAATACTAACACCACTTAGAAATATGAACCATCTTCACACTAAAGGTATAAGAACACGCAAAATTTTGGGGCTAGCAGACCCCAAACTCGTAACTTGCAAATAAAGATGACTTGAGTAAGGTAGCAGTCTTATAAAAGACTGTTTCTCTCAGCAGTATGTTTACAGTATCCAGTCTTCAAAGTTTATAGTTTGAGATTTGAAAGTTTTAAGCATAAAATACAGAATTTAGTAAATGGCAATCTCAATGCCAAGCAAGCCAACACAGAAACAGACAAAACAAGCTTATCTTCCAAATAATGTGTCAATGGAGAGCATACATGGAGAGATTTACTCCCCCAGCAATCAAATAAAAGCCACAGGTAGAAAAAGAACCTAAATCAGGCCACAAAGCCCAAGTTGTGATGAGTCTTAGTCCCACTGCTATCCCTTTTCTACATGCAAGATCTTCCAGTTAAGTCCAGAAGGACCTACTGTAAGACTAAGCCATATCATTTACTTTAGCAGAACAAAACTGTGTGAGCATGGCCCGTTATACCGCTCTAGGGACAGGACACCTCAGAGAACATTTTGAGGACTAAAATAGGTTCTTTGGTGTTTTGACAATGCTTGGCTACTGAAACCTTTCACTAACTTTTAACAAATGTAGTGGGGGTTTCCCCCTCGTAAGTGCATCAACTTCTTTGATTTGCAATGTTAAATTATTAACACTAAAATGTCTCCACCAATCAAAACATCACCTATTTACTTTAAAAAGGTCATTTTTGATCAAGCATACGCAACTGGTGCCGTCTGACACAAATGCACTGTGAAAAGTTATTACTGCAGTAATTAAACTGTCATGACAGGGTTTCTATTGTAGAAGACTATGAAAGATCGTGTGGCTTTGTGGGCTGTACTAACTGTAGTTACACCTACTCTTTCAATTGTTTAAAAGCAATTATTTATGTAGTCTGATTCGGGGAAAAAAAAAATCAGGTTTAGCTGCTTCAACGTGCTTAAGTTTCTAATCAAAAAAACTTCACAGTGTCTCTTGCTTTTCTGGGAGGGAGGGTGTCCCTCTGTTTTGGTATTCAGAAAATTAACACATGATGAAAGCATATGGTAACCTTACATCAGTAAAGCTTGTAAATTACTAAAAAAAATGTACATTGTTGCAGAGATTAACATAATAGTTCCAACTTGGGACTAAAGTCCAGTAAGTTTTATGCTTGTATTCTCCACATTATGAGTTAATCTCATGAGATACTTTGATTTATGCTTTCGAGATCTTTGCTGTTAAAAGGAAAATGCAGCAGCTGTATTCAAACAGCCGGCACCGATTTCGAATCTGGAGTGAAACAAAGTTTCACACAGAGAATTCGGACTATCTACCTGTGGGGCAGTTACTTACTGGTGTATCTAATACTGAACTCATCCATTGTGCAAGGAAAAGCAGACATCCAATCTCTGCGCACAAATAGAGCTTGATCAAAATTTAACACAGCACCTTAAATTTTGTGATGACAAAAATAGTTTTACTAAGCTTCAATTCAGTTTTAGACTCTAAAAAAAAAATTAAAAGATGTAAATCTTTGATGGTTTAATGGGATTTTATGCTTGCTTACTTGCACTGATAGCAGTGATAATGTAGCCATATAAAGTTCTTTCACATGCTAAGTTACTAAAAAAAGGAAACTATCCTACTTCTGCGACAACTACTAAAGCTCACCTTCCACTCTGCCAAAATTGAGATTTTAGGATTTCACAGAGAACAAAAGAAAAATTTAAAAATTAAATACTTTTCAGCCTTTAAGGAAGGTATTTTACTCACTAAGTAGCTGAATATTTCCACATGGTTAGACGAGTAAATAGGAAATACACATCTATTACACAGCATTCTTCTCTTTTACAGAAAGACAGCAGAGGTGCTAAAAGAATACAATATTTCCCATGCAACCGGCTTGGAACAACTTGCACGCAAGTATTTAGACCGCAGGGGAACTTGCTGTTAGAAGGCAGAATTTTTATATTTATTAATGCATTTCCAAAAAAAAAAAGTTTACAACGGGAAGATACTACCAGCAGTAATACACACTTAATAACACACAGTAAGTCGCTTACTGACACCAAGAGATTAAAAAGCGCACCTTTCAAACAAAGCTTTGTTTCGTTTCAACTGCCCTGAAGAGGAAGAAAAAAAGCAGCAGAAGCCGGCTGATGCTAAACGCGGGCGCTGCCCTTAATCCTTCGCAGGAATCCGGCGAGGAACGCAACGAGGGACGCGGTGTTAAAGTACAAACAAAGGAAGAAAGTCACCCCAAGGTCGTTTCTTTACTCGCCACGAACCGCCCCTGCCGGCTTGCCAGGGAATTAAGTTTGCAACGGCCCATCGGACGCATGCGAAAGACACCTTGCCTCCAGGGCAAAATATCACCGCCAGCCCTTCTCCTCGACGCAACTTAGGAGCAACCTGCCGGCTCGGCT
>NW_009607135.1:0-10160 GCF_000690535.1 Cariama cristata | reverse complement strand
TCTCTGTCCTGCTCCCAGGTACAATGGCGAAGTTGGCGATATTGTGGTCGGGAGGATTACGGAGGTAAAGCTCAATACTTCCTGATGAGCCGTGGAGGAGGAGGGTGGCCCGCTGGCCGGCTGCCAGGCTGGTGTGTCTCTGTCTGATCGGGCCCGCTTCTGACGTTCCTAAAAGCACATCAGCGTCCCTGCACAGAGGCACTGCTGTGAGCGTGTGGGTTTTAAGCAAGATGAGGCTGGAAGTCGTCAGCAGAGCTGTCTCCTCCTGCAGGCTCGGCTGGCTGCAGGACTTCATGCTCTGCTGAAGAGCTTCTGTTCAGTTTTGGAGTGTAAATCAACAGATTATTTTTCTTCTCCACAGAAGCGATGGAAAGTGGAAACAAATTCCAGGCTAGATTCAGTCCTGTTGCTGTCGTCTATGAATTTACCTGGTGGGGAGCTGGTGAGTGTAGCTCACGCAGAGCAGTGCCATTGCCCTGTCTTCTTCTGCTTCCATGGCAGAACCTGAGGCACTGGGAAGCTCTGGAGCCGTTCCCACAGTTAGCACAAGGGTAGTGTTGGGTTTTGTGGGTGGGTCTGTAGTGCTCCGATATTTTTAACTCTCAGTGTTATTTGGACATAAAGTCTTCAGTGATTTAAAGGTGTGCTAGTCTGCCTGATTTTCCTTTGGTGACTGGATTGCATTTTGCATGGCATCCTAAGGTCTCCCCGCAGCATAGGTATTAACTGATATTTTCTCATTCTGAGCTATGCGTAACTTTTCTTGCATTGTGCATTTCAGAGAAGGAGATCAGCAGAAGATGAGCTTGCGATGAGGGACTATCTGCAGGAAGGAGACCTCATCAGCGTATCCTTCCACTGCTTGCACTTAGACAGAAGAGCCAAGGGCGTGGGGAGAACAGCCAGACCTCAGCCAGCCTGGCTGGTGGCAAGAGCTCTCTGCCAGGGACAGCCAGCAGCTGTTGGCACTGGGCAGCTTTAGGGACTGTGTTTCCTTAAGTGGCACTGACAGGCAGAGGTCCAGTCTGTATTTTCTGATGGGGCTGTATCACTGCACACCCGGAGTCTGAAATATGGGAAGGTAAGTTGTTCAGAAGCACTTCATCTTGGCTCAGTTCTGCTCCAGTTGACTTGTATAAGGTCTTTTGGAGGGATTTTTAAGAAAAAGCTCTGGAGTAGAGCAAGATGTTGTTATAACCCATTCCTGCAGGTTAGGAAGAATCTTACGTGGCAGCAGTGAGCAGAGTTTCCCCAAAGCAGAGAAAGTGTCCTTGAGTTGCCCTTTGAGCTGCTTCTCTCCCTGTCCACAATTACAGCTCCTGAGTCCTGTTTCCCCTGCTAGCTGCTTGGGAATTAAACGCTGGGGAGGAAAATGTTCTGACTCAAACTTCATCACTCCTCTTCTGCAGGCGATTGCCTCTGACTTGTTTCTCTCTCCAGGGCTCTATTTTAGGCTTTACGCAGTTGGCATTTATCTCTGGTTTTGTGCGTTGAAATAAGCCAAGGGGCCGTTGAAGTGTAGGCTGCAGTTTGGGATTACCAGACCGAGGGTATTAGCACTTAAAAGATGAAAGCGAAGTGTGCTTATTGCACAAAGGGTGAAGGACAGCGACTGGATTAAGAGGGAGAGTGTTCTGCTAAATTGGGCTTCTCACTCCTCATTTTTCTGCAGGGATGGTTGATGTGCAGTTACGATCAAGATGATATTAACATTTGTGCTAAGCACTTGGAGTATTCTTCATCTTCAAAGGACTGCACAGGCATTAGCTAATCCTCCCAGCACTCCCAGAGGCAGGCAGGTTTTATATTCACTGTTTCACAGGAAAGGGTGTTAAAATTGACTGGTTCCTAGAGCAGAAATGGAGTGCACGTCAGTGACTTGATGTTACCTGTGGTGGCTGATGTCGCTCATGCTGAGTCTTGTCGTCTCATCTGCAGCTTGCCCAGGGTGTGCTCGTTCAGGTCTCGCCCTCCCTTGTGAAACGCCAGAAGACTCACTTCCATGACTTGCCCTGCGGTGCATCTGTGATCCTCGGCAACAACGGTTTCATCTGGATCTACCCAACTCCAGAGCAGAAAGATGAAGAGGCAGGGGGCTTCACCACCAACTTGGAGGTGAGGGTTCAGGGAAGATGAACCTTCTCCTACCAGTGATGTTTTCTTAGTCTAACATAGTCAGAGGCACATGAATAACCTGAGACTTTCGACATTTGATATTAGGTTCATCGCAAAGCTTTTTTACAGTCGGCTTGTGTTATTTCCCTGTGTGTTCATGTCTTTTCCTCTGTCCTTCCTCAGCCAGTTCCTTTGTCTGACCGGGAGGTGATCTCACGGCTTCGAAACTGCATTGTGGCCCTGGTTACTCAGAAGTTGATGCTCTTTGACACCAGCATCCTGTATTGCTATGAAGCATCCCTTCCTCATCAGGTACAGAAACCAGTGGTGTTTACTTTATTTCACACTGTGGGGAGGGAGTGGAAAGGCCGCATCAATTGCTGCTGAAGTCAGTAAGTTAGGTCGTAGGGTTGTGGGGAGGGAGTGGAAAGGCCGCATCAACTGCTGCTGAAGTCAGTAAGTTAGGTGGTAGGGCTTCCTTTCGGCTTTCCAAAGCATCCTGTAGTAAGTGACAATATGAACTTCCCCCCGCTTCTGCATCACATAAATTGCGTTGCACGTTTTCAGGGATAGTGTGAAGGATTCTGCCTCTGGCAGAGTCCAACTATTCCTACAGAGGAATAGGTCCATTTTTTGACAGATGTTGTGTATCCCTTGCTGGGATTGTGGACCCTCTGCGATCCCTGTAAATACCGTGCTAAATTTGGCATTGTGTGAGGGTACGGTGCACTTCTATAAACAAATGAAAAAACAAGTGTCATGTATAGCACAGAGACTGGTCCTCTGTTTGTATCCACATCCTGCACTGCTGGAAGGCTTCCTCAATTTGAGCTTTTGCTGTATGGCTTTTCTCTGTGACTTCTACCAGCACAATCATGGACAATTCTCTTTTCCTAAATGGATAAGATCTGAATTGTCTTCTGCTTTCATTCACAGTGGCAGCCTACTTAGATAGATGGGGTTTTTTTGAAGTATACTTCTGTTAAAGTCATCTCTCCCCTTCCCAAATACTGGTGTGTATTCTTCAGGAGAGAGTAGGAATTGTCAGTAGCATCTCCTTTGATTTCTTATGGTCTCTGTAAGAATTGCTAACTCTGGCAAAATTGACTTTGCCTTGGACCCTCTGCTGCAGTCTTGTTTGACCACAACCCTCTAAGCTCACTTGCTGCTCGTTGCTGTGTGTCAGGGAATCTTGTCCGCACAGAGTGTGCAATAGTAGTAGTTGCTTTTTGCTGCCAATGTTACTTGTTTTTCCACTCCAGATCAAGGACATTCTCAAACCAGAAGTGATGGAGGAGATCGTTCTGGAAACTCGACAGAGGTTGCTGGATCTGGAGGGATAGGGCACATGGCCAGAAGCAGTCATTTGAAGTCTCAGCATGGCAGCTCTTGATTCTCAGTAATTTTTTTTTTGGTGTTCTAGTCCCCAACATTCATTCCACACTTCAGAAACCACCAAAATTCCTCATTTTAACTCCTAGGATACCTCCTGAGCCCTTTTAGTACAGTAGTACTAAATAGTACTTAAATACAGCCTGAAAAATTGATACCTGACCTTTTTGAAGATGCAGATGCAACTGGGACGTATCTCATAGCACTTGTTGCTGTGTCTAGTGCCTCTGAACTTTGTGGAGAATGATAGGGAGGAAGGGATGTGTTTTGTGATATTTCTCTCTACCCAAAGGCTTTCTAAATGGTTTTGATTTTCCTTTACTGTGATACAGATCTGCCAGTCTGTGCTCTGACTGAGAGCTCCTGTTTTTCTCTTTAAGACCGCAGATCACAGGTACAAGTCTTTAGAGGGCAGGAGTACCCACACCCTTGCTAACCACATTTTGGGTCTGGCTGTTCATGGCTTGTGTCTCAAGGGGATGAGATTGGATGTGGCATGATGTTGCTGTCCACATGAGCCAGGAGCCCTGGGCAAGCAGTGTCTTCTCAGTCTGCATCCTGCTGGTCCATTTTTTATGCCTGATGTGGTGAGCTCCTCCTCTGAGGAGGCTCCAGTGTTGTTTTCTCTTAAATATTTTACATTTCAATAAATTTTTTTGAAACAGATCAGTCATTCAGGAGTGCGTTCATTAGCTTGTCTTTCTCCAGAATGAATTTGGTCTAGCTTGAGAGCTGCGGTTGGCTCAGGTTTCCTTGTGCCAGGACTCGGAATGGTTGCAATGTCTTCTTATCTCCCCTTCAACCATTGCTTTTCATCCCGTTCAAGCAGGACTTGACCTTCCTCTTCAGCATATCTTCTGTGCAGAGTTCCTCTGTAAGTAGATTACCTGGCATAGTTCACAGTGGCTCTCTTAACATTGCTTCCCTGCAGGATCCCGTGGAGAGGTGAGTCATGCAGCAGCTCTGTCTGGGGGATGATGGGGAGCCCAGTATGACACTGGTGAAGATCCTCAGGACAGTGGTTAGTGGTGGGCATGCTGAGCCAGACGTTGGCAGTCAGGTGCTTGCCCTCTCTGTACAGAATGGATGTGATGCTTTCCTTAGAGCGTCCTCTTAGATCTCTGGTGCTATATTAGAGCTGTTTGTATTATATAGGTAGTGTGTATATATATTATATTTGTATTATAGTAGAGCTGCTTGCACCACAGTACTGTAATTATTAAAAAGGATGAAAAAGCAAAATGTCTGCCCTAATTGTCCCTGAAGCTAATCCTAACGTTGCAAATTCTCATGCTTGCCCCAGCCAAAAGGAAAAATTCTTTGCTCAGTCTTTTCCTGGGAAGTAGAAATGCCCATTGTTGCTTCTCGTCTAGTTCAGACTGCTCTGCTTTTAGTCCAGAGTAAGCACTAGGTGGCAGCTTTAGATCGTCTTTGTAGTATTTACCTTCCCCAGCAGCTCTGCCTCATTGCCCTGCCAAACAGCAAAGGCTGGATGTCTGCCACCAGTGCTGGTACCTAAATACGAGAGCATTATGGAGCTCAGTGGCTAAGGACAAGCAAGGACACGGGTAATCCGTTCTGCTGCTGCGCAACTCAAACTTCTGCCCGTGCTGCCTCTGTAAAATAGTACTAAACTTCTTGGGGATATCGGTGGAATGCTCCACACAAGACCCCGGAATTGTTATTTTTGAGTTTTATGAGGATTCCCTAGTAAGTGTTGCAACAATCACATCCTCAAGATGACTTGGGAAATTTGAAAGCCAGAGCTTGATGGTGACACTTTCAGGTCTGTGCATGAGGCTGGTAGCAACATTATCCACATCTGTGTGGACAGGAACAGTGCAAAAAGGCTAAAAGCTTTAGCAGCCTCTGCATCTTTTAATTAGAAAAGTACCTCTTTTTTCCCTGCCCCATTGCAGTAGTAGCAGCTGTTTATCTTACTGCAATACGGGGAGATTCAGGGGTTTCAGCTGAGAGGCTTCTAGGTGTAAGCAGATTGAGGGTATACAAGCAATGAGATAAAGTATCTGATGTTCCCTTTTTTCCAAGCATTTTGAAGGCTGATGAAGGGGTCTGTAGTTAATCCAGTAGATCTCTTTGCATCTCTGCCACTTAAACAACTCTGTGTCAGTTAAAGGGGAAAGGGGTCAAGAGACTGTACTTCACTACCACCTGGAGAGACTGGATATCTGGAAATGGTTCTGTTGAACTGGTACGCGAGTGCAAAATGCTCCTCTGTCCTCAAGCAACCTCTCTGCAGGCATCTAACAGGTCAGAAAGGGGTTGGGGGGGGTTACGAGGCTCTTGAAAGTGCTGTTTGGTAATGTGGTGGAAATGTGCTGAGGAAGTGTGCGCTGAAGGTGGTTAATTAAGAGTTGCATCATGCTTACAGGTACCAAGTGTGAGCTGTCAGACCTGCAAGATGAGACAGTGCCAGGTTCTCATAACACAGATCTTAAGAAAGAGGTGCTGGTGTCTCTGCAGCAGGCTGTGTGGGCTGAGTTGTTACTCCCTCGCTGCCCCCTTTTCCTCTCTTTTTTTCTTTTCTCCTTTGTTCTTTTTTCCCCTCTACGTAGCAGTCTTTAAAACTGTGGTCTATTTCCAGGCTTCTTATGCTAGCCCTCTCTCCCCATTGTGATCCTTTTTTTGTTATTGATGCTCAGTAAATGAGTGTACAACCTGAAGAACAACGCGCTCAAGATCTGTTCTGCTTCAGCTCCGAGCTTTCTGATTATTCCTGCTTGCTGCAGCATTCCTGATATTTTCGCCCTGGGGATGTGTTAAATGGGGGGAGAGTATGGGACTTATCCAGTTCCCGTGCTCCCGAATACCTGGCACTTTGATTTTTAAGCCTCAGAACAAGAGCACCAGCTGGTAAGGTTTGGTTATGGATCTTTTCTGATTGTGTGTGGAACTGAAGGTCCCGGTATTTTCCTCCCTGACCACGAGGCGTCATTGCTGTTCTTTGCAAAGTCAGCCAGTGCTGTGCCAAGCCCAGACCTAAATTCTGTAGCAAGGCTCTAGCGAGGTCATTGCTGGCAGTTCCTGCAACCCCATCAAGCAGGTAACTTTGCAAGCCAGCTTTGCAAGCCAGCAGGTAACAAGAGATGACGGTGACAAACTTGCATGGGGAGGGAGAAACGTCCTGAGCAGTTTCAAAGGTGTCTAAGAAAGGTCCAAGCCAGCTGCCGTTTACTGTTGATTTGGCTGAATCCCTATGACTTTTCTCTCTCTTGATGGACGTTGAGGGCCACCAGTGCTCATCCATCTCAAAAGCAACTGGATGTGCTGCTGGGGCTCATGCTTTCCATATGGGGAGGCTTCAAATATCACTGTTCAGTCATGACCCACAATATGGCAAATGACTTTTCCCCAGTGCCCAGCAGAGATGAGTGAGGAGTCAGACGGGGTCTGGGGGAGGGTTGGCAAAGAGGGTAGGCTCCAGCATTTCAGAGAGGTGGGAGAGCCGGGCCCCCTTTTTCCATAGGCAGGTCAAGACGAGGAGATGGGCAGGCTATATAAAAAATGCCTTGAAATGGGAAGTGCTTGAGACGTAAAGGAGAACTTCAGCAAAAAGCAGTGTCATCTTGAATTCTTGAAATAGTCTGTGAGATTTTGCTAGGCAATTTCTAAGCAGGAAGGGTGAAAAGGAAGAAACCACGGCTTCTCTGGTTTAAGAACAAAACCATAGTCGAAAGTGGCATCGGAAAAATCTAGTAAGTGTTCCTTTTTATATGGGGAACTCAAATGCCCTTGTAGGCATTCAAACAGGTTAGACCAATCTGATTTCTTCGGTCACCCGTGTCTGACTGTGTGGAGCCTGTTTGTAAACCAGCTGTAGCACTTGCCTGTGCTGCTTACTCTAGGGTTAAGACATGGCACAGACGTGCTTGAAAGTGGAGCTAGTAAATGGTTCCCTTGCTGGTGAGTGCTGCCTGCAGAAACGAGAACACAAAATCACTCGTCTGTAGAAATAATTTTCCTGTTTCTTGGTAGCAGTGTTTGATTCATGTACTAATATGAAGAATGGCATCCCCCTCTTTTCTCCCAGTAATAACCACTGGGATTTTAAATTTGTGTTAATGGGTTATTAATCTAATTACTGATGCTTATTACATTACCTTCTGTATCATCTGCATGCAGTTTTGCTGTTCAGTTGAGGTTAATGGTATAAATACAAAGCTTTGAGCAGACGCTAGAAGATACTGAAACCCCACTGAGATTACAGGCAGTCTTGAAATGGTTGTCTCGGGTTCCTGAGGACCGCTAATTAATATGCTAAGGTTTATTATTTGGTAAAGAGGTTGGACCTTTAAGATATTGTTATGGAGGAAATGGAGGAAACATCACTGCAGCTGTTGGGTGTAACAACCCACACTTACTGGAAGGTAAACAGAAAAAGTACTGAAATTTCTTTTATGAAATATATGGGATGTACACAGGCCACATGCAAAGCTTGACTGAAAGAAACAGTCTGTGGATTTTAAAAATTTATTCTGCATTCACATAATCTTTCTGTCTTTGGCTTCTTCTAGTAGTTTCTGAATCCACTGGGCAACTTCAGGTTTGTTAACATGAGACAACCGTGTTCACAAAAACTGGCAGCAGGGTAGGGGACAGAAAACACAATACCCTTCAGGAAGGAAAAGAGGGCAGGTATCTTGCTATGATATTTGGGAGCGACCAGCTGGCCCATCTGCCTGTGTATAGCCCCACATTAACAACAGCACTGCCTTGAGAAATGGGAAATGCTTTTGGAGCAACTGCTAAATGGAAGGAGGTTGGGGACTGCTGGCAATGAACCTGCCCCACTTTCCTGCTTATGATTGCAAAGCATAAGAAGGAATACCTGACTGTTGACCTGAATGATAAATTTACCTAGTCTGTTAAATAAAAAGTAAGTACATTCATCTGCATAGATCTCAGGTGAGGCAGGGAGGAGCATATATACAGCCTGTATTGTTCAGAACACAAGTCCTGCTTATTTGCAATTACCTTTGTGTATTTTGGTTGAGGTCTTCTGAGTATCATGGACCTGTGGTAGTCTTCTGGAGTTTACTCTGCTTCAGCCCTGCCAGGGTAGGAGAGATTATCCAGGATGGTCCAGTCAGACCCAGAAGGGAGTAACTTTTTTAGTAAAGGATGATTGGTATTGTTTTTTGTAACAAATTTCTCTCGGGTTGCTCGGCCTGTGTTGACAGACAGCTTTGTTTCCTCAGTTTCCTTCAATCTGTGGGAGCTGAGCAGGGAGTTGGATCACTGCAGTGAGAAGCTGATCTCCACTACTGAGATAAACCTGGAGACATTCTGCTGAGTTCAAGAGATGTGACCCTGGATTTGTCTCAGCATAATGTACCAGAATTTCTCTCTCCTCTGTGTGTGTAGCACAAACAGCCTCAGTACCTGCAATTTGAGTCACTGATGGAGAAATGCAATAGAAGTGGTTTGGGATCAGTCGCCTGGCTAAGAATTAGTGATGTAGGAGCGGACCAGCACAGCAGAGGTGGAGGATCCCGTAGGGCCGTATGAAGTGCTGCATTTCAGATGCTGTTGTTGGAAGATGAAAAATACACGTCTGCCAGGGACCTTGAATATGGCGTAGGAGACATGGAGTATGTTTGGATTTGTCACAAGGGAGGGGTCAGTATAAACAAGCAGCTCTGTGTCCAGATGGTTACCCTGAGCAGGAGGCTACTGCACAAAATTGCGTTTGTGTGTTCTCCCTTTGTCGAGTGGGAGCAACCACGGACCTTTGACCGAAACACGCTGACCTCAAGCTGCTGCCTCAACCCGCTTCTGTTCCCAAGGTGAACTGGAGTATGTACAAGAAACTAAGTACCTTCAGCATCACCGTCTGTGCTCTTTAGCTCAGGGAATGTTCGTGCTGCACATCTAAGGGCACCACAGTGCAGGCTGAAGAATTTGGAGATTTAACTTCATCTTTGTACCGAATGGTGCATGAAAGTAGATCAATAAAATATTTGATTGTCATATTCATTGGTCTCTGTGGCTGGTTTCGGTATCAAGTTCTGCATATGCTCTGCCAGCATTAATAAGGAAGCGAAGTCCTTTGTGCAAGCAGGGTCACTGATCCCTGGTTGTGGAAAAGCAGATGGTCGTGTGTACAGCTGACCCAGTAAGGATCTCTTCTTCCCTGTCCATCTCTGCAAGACATCCAGGGTCCAGAGCTGGCCAGGGGCCTTGAGACCTGTGCGCGGGAGGAGGTCTCTGGCTGGCTTGAGGGCCAACGAGCTGCCGTTGTCAGATCTAGGGGAAAACAACTTGGGTGGCCCTCGCAAAGCGGTAAGGGATTTGACATGAGCTTTCTGGGTCCCTGGCTAGCATTTTCTAGCAAATCCCTCTTCCACCTGCCATTTCCACCATCTTCCCCTTCATCCCACTCCCCTTACGGCTCCCGTTCAATTTCCTTCATGTCCCCCTTTGTGCCTTCTCCACCCACCTCATCTTCCCCTCAGACCCCTCCATGGCACCCCCGTTTCCCTCATCGCTTCACCCTGGAGACACCTTCGTGTCCACCAGCCCCCTGTTCCCTCATTCTCCTCACGCTCCCCCCAACCCCTGCTCTCTCCCTCCCTCCCCTCAGAGGTTCCCCCTCATCTCCTCACAGACTTCCCCCGCGGAACCCCCTCATT
>NW_009607134.1:728-1391 GCF_000690535.1 Cariama cristata | reverse complement strand
ACCCAGACGCGAAGTGCCAGGAGGTGCCGCCCGGCTCCCCCTTCCTCCTACTCGGCGTGCACCTTCGCGTGGGACATCAGGGCGCCCTTGGTCCTGTAGCAATTCCCGCATTCGGCACACCGGTAGGGAGTTTCTCCCGTGTGGGTCCTCTCGTGTTCCAGACATTTGGAGCTCATGGTGAAAGCAGACGGGACCCCGATACGGCCTCTCCCCCGTATGGATCCGCTGGTGGACGATGAGGTGGGAGGTGTTGGTGAAGCTCAACCCGCACTCGGGGCACCGGTGGGGTCGCTCGCCGGTGTGAAGCTTCGCGTGGAGTTTGAGGTTGAAACGCCGAGTGAAGCTCTTCCCGCATTCGGAGCACAGATGGGATTTCTCAACCTTGGATGAATTCCGACGGAAAAATTCCACCTTGACAGGAAGAACGGGATGCTCCTTGGGTTTCTCCGCTCGACGGAGCTGCTGGTGGGACGTGGGGTGGGAGACGGCGTCGAAGATTTTCCCGCGTTCGGGGCACTCGTGGGGTTGTTCCTGGTGGTTCGGGGTTTTCCTACAATCCGGGGTTTTCCGGCACTCGTCCGTCCGTTCTTCGGCACGGATCGGCTCCGCGGGTTCCTCCGCCACGTCTTCACGTGGACGCAACGGTTCCTGCCTCCCCCCAGG
>NW_009607134.1:0-539 GCF_000690535.1 Cariama cristata | reverse complement strand
GTAGAAAAACTGGGATGGGGGGAGGTCTCCAGCTGGAAAAACGAGGGTCCCCGCACCCCAAGGACCTTCCCGCCCCGTGCCTGGCACAGCTCTAACCCAAATTTCCAAGGATGGGACCCAAACCGGGGTGGGGGCGGGGGGAAACGGAGCAAAGACCTGGAGGAAATCGAGGTTACCTGGTGGGGCCGTGATGTCGGAAGACGGACGTCGGCGGCTCAACCTTCTCCGTGCCGTGGACCTTCTTGTGGGCGTTACAGCGGAAATTTTGGGTGAAACCCTTCCCGCAGACGGGACACTTGAAGGGTTTCTCCCCGGTATGAACCGTTTTGTGTCGAACCAAATCGGAACTTTTCCGGAAACTCTTCCCGCAATCCCCACACCCGTACGGTCTCTCCCCGGTATGAACGCGACGATGCATGAGGAGATATTGTTGCCGGGCGAAACTTTTCCCGCAATCGGGACAAACGTAGGGTTTCTCGTCGGTGTGGACGGCTTGGTGGGAGATGAGGTGAGAACTTTGGCTGAACCTCTTCCCGCAG
>NW_009607133.1:0-35782 GCF_000690535.1 Cariama cristata | reverse complement strand
AAGTGTTCTGAGAAACAAACAAAGGAATTATTTTAAAATGAAAACCAGAATTCAGAACCAACTGCAACGTTTGTTTGAGAGGAATTGGTTGCCTTTGTTGCAAAGCATCTCAAACTTGTGCTCCTAAAGTCACAAGTCTCTCCTGCATCTTCTCGATTTTTATAAAACATCCTCTGGTAGGAAAAAAAAAAAAGCATCAATACTGTAACAACACAAAATGAATAATAGCTATATTCAAAATCTAAACTTCACCAGATAGGTCTAATCATCAGCAAGGAGTTAAGTTATTCCAAAGTGCTGAGTAAATTCAAGTCAATGCCCAAAGCACAGGGCTACCTCAGTGGGCTCCCTGCCTAACTCACCATGGCAAACTTGAACAAGACGGTGCAAGGAGCCTCATTTAATGCTTTGGAGAAGCTCAAAGGAATAGGTATAGCTATATAATATTTAGGCAGTGTTGTTTTAAAAAAAAAAAAAAAACAAAACAAAAAAATCTGTCAACTAGCAAGTAACTCACTTTCTTCATAAAATTGGCTTTTGGCAACCTGTGGCTAACCAGTGCACGGGACCTACTCTGGCTTCTCAGCAACTGAGCAAGTAACGGCACGAAGAGAGTTTTTAACCGCTAAGAAAAGCAAGGCTCTTTAAGAGAGTAACACCAAACACCACATTGTTTTTACACAATTCCATTCATTTAACCAGCTTTTATATCAAAATGCCTAGATATTGGTTCATGTGTGAGCATCACCAGTAGTTTAAGATATGTGGAATCAAGTTCCACAAAAAAAAAGAAAGCGCTCTTTTTACATGCCAAATTGAGTCAGCAATGAGATCTCTGTTGCAGGCAAGTCACACGATTTTGAAAGAATAGGGCTAATAAAATGTACTGATTTATTTATATGAAAATCAGCACAACTTCCAGCACAGAACTGGGACAAATTTGTGACTGCTCTCTTTCAGAAAACGCATGTCAATCAGACAGCTGCCAGAGTTTGCAGTTCACTGACCCTTCCTATTGCCAAATGCAGTGCACAAAGGTAGCTCAGAAAGCAATTAGAGGTTGGCTGGGAGGACTCATTAATTTTTTTAGACTTCAAATCACAACTAAGCAGTCTTATAACATTCTTCTGGGGAAGACTGACTCAGACTCGTATTTAAAAAGAAAGGTTTGTCTTCTCAGAATGACAAAACACATACAATTTGCTCCCTGCTGTTTCTTAGAACAACTAATACGTTTACAGCACCATGAGTAAAGGCATCTAGAACAGAACTAAACATAAGCACGGTTCAATCCAACTGCTCAGTTTTTAAATATCTCAGCACCTGCAAAGTATGAGGTTCCCTTCAACTACCTCCAACACAAAATTCAGAGAGAAAAGAAGGTGAAGGAGGGAAAAAAAAAAGAAAAAAATGTTTTTCCTGCTAGTGGTAATAGGACTGGGAACCACAGCTGACAAACACAAGCGAGTGATGCCTACTTGGCTCTATTTGAGCACGTATGGCATAAGGCCAAGATAACAATGAGAAAGTAAAGAGATGCTTTCCATTTTGGAAGAAGGTATCAGAAGTTGATAGCAGGATCTTTTCTTCTCTCAAGCAAAACTTGAGATGCCCTTCTTACGGCTTACGACAGAAAGGCAGATCCATTGCTGATCTCCTCATCATGGCAAACAGCAAAATATACAAGGAAAAAAACCCCATACATACAGACATTCATATGCAACTCTGTACTTATGGCAGCATTAAGTACCAATCTGCTAGTTAATTCTCTTTCCTTAGCCTCATTAAAGGGATCACAATCGTTCCACAAAGTAACAACTGAGTGCTGCACAACTCTGAAGCCATATCCTCAATTTCTTTGTGCCGCAGTAATTTAAATAACCAGCTGTAGGCTAGAACTTCAGATTCAGTCCATGACTCTGGGAGTTAACCAACTGGAGTTACAAGGATTAATGCACACTTCTATTAAGTGCTTAGGAGAATGAGACCATACTTCTAAGTAAACATCTCTCTCAAACTAGCCTATGTAGTTTAGTAGTTTTCTCCTTTCAAGCTTACACGACGATTTCCCAGAATGAGTTTCTGAGCCTCTCTATACAGCAGATGCACTCCTAAATTAAGAAATGACATGTTGCTGGTAATAATTCATATTGCATTGTCCGCAACTGCTTTTGTCGTGTTGCAGATTATCCAGAGTGGCTTCAGCTGCTGCTGCTAGGTTTTACTTCTGCTTATTTATATGGAAGTTTGATGACTTAATAGACTGCGTAAAGGTAACAAGACGGTCCAAAGGAGCTTCAACCAGCAGTGTGTCAGCTGAGAGAAACAATGGGGGGGGGCGGGGGGGGGAGTCTGAATATGGCATCGTTGTGATACAAATGAACATCACAAATGATACTGTGAGGTTAGTCAGCCGAGCATGCTCATATGTACATGTAGGAAGCAGCAGGGGCAAAGGATTTCAGCCAGTCTGCTCATAATTTGTGCATAACCCATCGTGTGACTACCGCCAGAGCTTGTTCTCTGCCAGCTTGCCGCCTCCTCCTCCACCCTAACTGATCCCAAGTGCATTATCCCTCCCTGACTGGGGCAACTAGCCTGCTTCTCCCTAATGCTCAACATCTCTCAGTACACACATTTCTATCAACTTATGTTGGAAAATGTTCAGTCCTAAAGTAAAAAAGGCAAAACAAAGAGAAACAAAGCCCCCTCTGTTAGATGAAATCAATCTTCTCAAATATATGTGCGGTAACACCAGGACAAAAAAAAAATAAAATATTTACTTTTCCCGAGTGCTGTGCTTTGAAATGGATTTCAAAACTCTGGGTATATGATTTCAAATTATTTTTGCAATTAAGAGCCAGCATTATTGCTATCCAGACAAAGAACAAAGTGGGCCCAACCATCCTTCAAGATTTGTTCTAATAAAAAAAAAATCCAGCATCGGATACCATAACAGCAAGGTGCCAGGAGGCTCAAAGGGCCCATAACACTGCAGGTTATTTATGCAATAAATAACTTCTGTTGGAAGGGACCTCTAGAGGTGTTCTGGTCCAGCCTCTCACTCAAAGCAGGACCAAGTTCGACTGAGTTGCTCAAGGCCTTGTTCAGTCAACTTCTCATTATCTCCAAGGACGGAGGTTGCACAACCTCTTCAGGTGCCCGCTACAGTGTTTGACCACCCTCATTAAGTGGCATTTCTACCTTACATTGAATCAGGTTTTTCCATGGTGCAACTTGCGATCACTGACTCTCAACT
The DNA here is from genome assembly GCF_000690535.1 of Cariama cristata. Lineage (NCBI taxonomy): Eukaryota > Metazoa > Chordata > Aves > Cariamiformes > Cariamidae > Cariama > Cariama cristata. The sequence goes on along the minus strand of NW_009607133.1, from coordinate 32,523 downwards.
TTCTGCTGTGCACCTCCAAAAAGAGTCCGACGCCCTCTCCTCTACAAGTTCTTTCTAATCATGTTCTGTTCTCACATATTCCACAGCTGATGACTGGTGAGCAATAAAGTCATTGAGGAGGCACCGTAAGATTTCCTGATGGTAGGGCAGCTCTGCCAAAGTAGGCACTAAGATTTCAGTAAGATTTTCTAAGTCCTAGTTTTCCAAAACCTTTTTGTGTGCTTGCCATAGAACTGAGTGTCAGCCTAAGCCACAGCGATAGAAAGGTTGGATCCCAACCGTGGAAGAAGTCCTGTTTGCCTTGCATTAAAGGTTGCCTAGGAGAGCTCAGTAGTAGGGAAAAAACAGAGCTACCACAGGTGATTTATTTGACATTGGCAAGTTCCAGTAAAATAACAAAATCATACATATCTACTAGTCCTTATTAAGTATCTCATAGGCAATCAGCTGAAGAAGAAAGTTCTTTAGCTCCTTCAAGAAAGGTTCACTTTCTTGAATAATGTGCAAATGCACAGTGTGTCAAGTAACAGTCCTTAATCAAGTCCCCAGAAGTCGACTTGATTGACCTGCTTCGCTACTCGATCTCATTAGATGAGAGGATGTTTAAGCTACACATATCCCAAGTGGACACTAAATGCATACTGACCAATATCTGATCTTGTGGTTAAAAAGTGGAATAAACACACTCAAGTAACAATAATTTTATACTTGCAGAACAAGTCAATAGTGTAAATTAGACTGACATGCAGTTCTTGGGAATTAATTTGAAAAAATAAAACTACAAGCAAGTAACATACATCATTTCTGAGTCCACTGAACTAGTTACTAGAGTATCTTAGTAAATAAAGAATTATTATCACTCTAACATTTAAAATGAATAAATAATTATCAGCTTACTTCTTTCTTACCATTGTAGGTTATCCTTGGTTTTGTCAAACACATCACAAGATGTAAATCCATTTCGTCAGAAGATACAAATTTTGAACATACAGGGCACTTGAATCCTATGGAAAATAAAAATATGTAAGTGTGAGTACACTCAACCACGTTGCAAACACGTATATTCAAGCCAAAAAACTATTCTGCACACATTAAAAGAAATAAAGAAAAAAAAAAAGTATCTGGCAGCTTTTGAGTTTTGACCTGACATTTCTTATATAAATATAATTCCCTTGATTTCAAAAGATCTCAAAATGGACCATTGTTTCTGCAAATTGATCTGTTGCCAACTGCAAACATGTCAGCCCCTCTGGAACGCAAACTTCCCCAACAACCCTAAGAACAGTTTAAGCAAGAGGACAGTATGACTCTACTAAAACAGAAATTAGAAATGCATAGAGAACATCGCCATTAAAATCTGAACTTGGGCAAGAACCCTGAATTAACATCTTCATTTTTACCAAGAATAGCACTGAAACTTTAACAAAGATCTCAGTTCTACATCTCATCACACAAGCGACAACATCTTTTACCAGTTTGGGGCATAGGGAAAACATTAACTCAAGGGTGTTGCCTCACCTACTGAATCACTAACATTTCCTGTAGCACTGAATTTGTTTGACTTCTCTCATCCTAGCCAAGCATGACCTTGTTCAGCTTTTGAGGTCACAGCCTGAGCAAATACGGGATAAAAAAATAATTAAAGACAGTCTGGATTGTGATGCAACTGCATAATAGTCTATGACAAAACTGCTTAAATTTATGTCATTACCAAAGACAGCAGTCGTAGAGTTAAAGGACAAGATTGGTCGGACAGGTTTCACAGAGAAGTCTTGAGAAAAAGTCTGACTGATTTTGATCTGCTGAATAATTAACACACAAGCGAGAGACAGAAAGCCACCAACAAGGATCCTGATGCGTAACAGCCGTTAAGGACTATACCTACAGGACAACATACAACAAAAATATCTCAATCTATGCTCAGTGCAAGGAAGCAACTTTTTTGTATGATGCTGTGGAAAAGCAATGATGCAGGCATCTATAAAAGGCCCCTGCACCTTCCACCAACATCCCCACCTGGGCCTGCTCCCACATGTTTTAGTTTGTTGTCCCTTACTTCTGTACTTCTAACCTTGGGAGTCCACAATGAACCGAGTCAGTCAAGGATGACAAGCGACTTGATTCTGCACTCCAAGTTACTGATCCCTGAGAATTTTGATCTTTACTGTTAATTATTACCCAGATGTAGGTCAAGCAACTAACCTGAAGCATTAGCACTCGATAGAAGTAATGCACTTCATTTATCAAGACAATGATTCTTACATCTTTAGTGCAGCTAATAGGAAGCAAGTCAAAGCGGACAACTGGTAACACCCATGAGGAACTCTGAGCAGCAGCTGAACATGTACTAGAAACCACTTCCTCAGACAAAGTACAGTGCTGATTCTTCCCATTTTAGTCATAAGCAGTTCATATCTATTTCTTCTTGTCTCAATCTTAAACCTCAGTTTAAATATTGCTCTTCTCTGCTTACTTTCAAGCCTCCTCCTCCAACCCACATCTTCACAAGTAACAGCTACAACCAGAGGATAATAAGCATACAACAGCCAAACACATCTTTTGGAAAAAAGCAAGTTGAAAGGATTAATTTACTTGTAGAAAGCTTTGTCAGTGAGCCTTCAGCCACTATGTAGCCTCCTTCCTCCAGGCTGCATCTTGCACGTGACTAAAATCGAAATTAGTATCTCGGTCCTCCAAACACCCAAACCCACCCATAATTGTTTTGTTACGGTTTTCTCCAAAACCTGAGCCGGGGTAATCTTCCTCTCAACCTTTATCAGCCTAATGTAGCTGATTACTCTTAAGTCTAGTCAAAACCTACTAAGACACATGCATTACTCTCATTTATGTGCTTCTATAAGGTGTAATTGACAACGTATTTTGATGTGAAAAAGCACATAACTTCCTTATACACTGCAGACTGAGTCCTGCTGTGCCAGAAGGCAGTTGTTTGCATTACAGCAAGTTAACATTTATGTTCATGGCTAGTTAAGCACCGGGACAGTCATTAACAGGTTCCCTCTGCTTTCTGGACAGAACCCTTCTAGCTTATTCCCTAGGGTCATCAGCACATCTAATTGGAAGTGACGGGGCAGGGAAAACCATCAATAGGTCTTCCGAACCACTGCTAAAGTTAACACTGTTATTAAGAAGGTACATATCCCAGGAATGCTTGGAGGGAATACTTAAATCCAAATAAAACAGCAGGGAGAGTTTGGGTAAATAATAACAACAATAACAATAATGCTTTTACTTAAAACCACACTTAAAGATAAGACAGCTGTGAAAAATCTTTCTGGTTATCCACTTAGAGTATTCAGCTGAACGTGCTTATACTACCACGTACCTGCCCCTAAACCTAGTAAACACTAGGCATTCTAGCAATACAGTAAGTATTTTAACAATACAGTATCTTGTGGCTTGCCCAGTGTCCAAAGGGATCTGAAGGTAACAGTTAAACAAGTACAAGTATCCTCCTGATACAGCAAGTCTGGGACACCAGACTGCTGTTACTCTACTCAGCGTGCAGGACAGTACACTGAAGAACCCAAGAAGTAGAGGACATCACACTTAACTAAGCCTTATGGACCAACTTAGCTGCCAGTGGTAATGGCATCTTTGTGGAAAAGAATTTTTCCCAGTGACCAGCATCAGTTGCATGCCAAAGACTAGCATAACAGCAGAAAAAGAGCCGGGAGCTCACAACGCTTGCCGAAACATTTTTCAAATACAAGTGAACTCCAACTTCTCATTCCTTCACAACATTCCGCTGCAATAAGGAGCTCCTGGATTTAGCCATCTTCCCCAAAAGATGCACAGCGTATGTTTTCTGTGAAGGAAATTACTATTTCCAGCTCCTTTAGTAATGCCAAAGTAAAAATTATTTTGACTGTAGATACAATATTTACTTTATTTTTAACTGTATTTGAAAAAATATGAATAAGTGAACAATCAACACTGTCCACAAGCCGGTTAAAGGTCCTTAAAAAAAACCCAACTGGTATTTTCCCACCTTTCCTCAAATCAGAAGACAATAGTTTCATGACCCAGTTTACAATTAAGTGCTCCATAAGAACAAAGACTCTATTGTACCACTGCCCAGCAGGCTAACAACATTTATAGCCTATGTTTGTTTTTACCATCAGTCTCAAGGAACAATTCCGATAACTTGAAGAAAGTTTCACGTGACTTTAACAACCAGCAACAGGTCAAAAATAACCTGCTCTCTACAGGGCTTGTTTCACTGAGTTTTGCAGATAAACAAGGCATTCACAGACATTTGGACAACAAAGTGGAAGTAGTCATCAGATGAGGTGGCATCACGTGAAGTATCCTCTATAAACTATGAAACCAAATTAACTACTTTCTTACTCTCTTTACAAGGACAGCGCAAGAGACAATGCAAAGTTCTAGGTAAAAATCCAGCTCTTATGAAGGTGTTGGTTTCACAGCATCCCTTATCCTCATCCAAGATGAGGAACTATCACCTTTGTATTAAGGTCATCACTGTTTGACAGCGTATCACCGCAAAGCTGTCCTTCCTTCTCCCACAGTAGCGAGGACATTGACTGTGATACAACCCAGGTCAGGGGAAGAACCACCTCGCACCCCGTTCTCTTTCTGTACAGCAGGAGAGAACCGAGCACCAAAACTGAGCAAGCACACGCCCCTTGCCGACCTCTACAACTGCATGCTTAAAAGGCAGGGAGACAAATTCTTACAAGTTCCCATCGTCTAGTTTCACAACCCTGACTACAATACCGAAAGTAACACATTACTTAAACCCACAATCCTGGAAAAAAGTACAGTTACAAGAAAAGAGACAGAACAGAAAGTTGCAGTACAGCTACCAGAAATCCCAAGGTGGCACAGAAAGTTTGAAATAACTAAACTTGCATAAGTAGCAGGACTTAAATATCCAGGGGTGAATTCTCTCTTGAATGTATCACTTTCTTCAGACTCTGCCATCTTTTGCAAAGGAACCTCCAGTTAGCCAAGAAATCCCATCTTCTCTCACATCCATCTACCGAACTCCTAACTTCCATCTCTGGCAGGCTTGAAAACCATCCACAGGGACAGGCTGACGGGTGACCGCTCACTCTATCCGTACCTATTTCAACCTCTTATTGATATTGTACTATGTTTGCCTTGCTTTGCAACCATCAGACTGTTTAACTTGCAGTTAAACAGCCGAGCAAACAAAAAACATCCAACAAATAACAAACTCCTGGACCTCTCTAATTTTTGCAAAATCATGTTGGCACTCAGTCTAGAATATCTACTTTGTGGAAGAGGGAAAAGAAAAAAAAAAAAAAAAAAAAAAAAAAAAGAAAGAGCTAAGCGCTTCCAGACAATACAGTGCAGAGTGTCCCAGAATGGCACATAAAGGAAACATGTTAAAGTGGTATTAGACTTGCACAGAAGAATGGATGATCCTTTCGATCAATATTAAACCGCTGTAGCAAGAAGTAACTGTCAACACAACCTGCACCAACGCAAATGACTGCATCAGCCTGATCACAGCACCCTCTCAGCAGAAAACATCTCACCTGGAACACTGCCAAAACCCCACTAAAAGTACAAATGAGACCAGTTGTTCTTTTAAAATAAGTATGCAACGTATTAGTACTTTAAGTTTTTGTATCCTTGTGTTTTGAAATAAGAAGGATAAATCCATCTTGGTTTACATTTAAAGAAGTCATAAGAAAAGAGAAATCCTTGCATCCACATACTTTTCTAAAATGTATTTGACAATAAGAAGCCTGACAAATGTTACTTACGTACTTGCGCTTGTTCTTCGGTACTTAGAAAAGTAAGTATAGACAATCTGGAAGCACAGTATCCAGTAAATATGATGGTATGAGGGTGGTATGCAAGATTACTGTCACACAAATAAAGCCTGCATAATGTTAAAACAAGACGACACAAAGAATCCCCTTTCCCCAATAAAGAGAAAAGACCTCACATAATTAGAAAAATACATTAGAAAGGACCTCAAGAGGTCACCAAGTCTATCCCGTACTGGGAAACTGGGTTAAAGATACTTAGAGGATTTAATCTGCTCTTAAAAATCAACTAGTGAAAGATTTTACAGACATCCTAGACAACCTACAATGCCGATCAGCTACTCCTAGGGAGTTAGAAAAATCTTCCCTTATCTCCAATCTGGCAGCCTTCACTTACCAAAACTGTTGATTACTTCTTATTTGTTCAGCAGACATGGAAAACTGTCAGTAACTGTCCTCAGCATCAAAAAACCCCATGTTCACACTGGAAAATGTGTGCCCTTCGTCTTTTTCCCCTAGCCTGAAAAAACCCGAGTGACTCTAATCTTTCCTCACAGGCCCTGATGCCTAAACCTTTTATTCCTATTGCTGTCCTCTGGACTCTCTCCAACCATAACGTATTGCACTGCCAAGAACTGGGCAGAGCTTTCAGGCTAAGACTTCACAAGTCCTAAGCATAAATTAATAGTTACCTATCACATCATTCTGTTACACTACATGTTGAATATCTATCTATAGATCTACCTATAGATAGAGATACCTCCTTTATGTGTGTGTATATAGGTAGGGACATGTACATTTTAAACAAACCAACAGATTATTGGCTCATTCCTCTCATGACCCTTAACAAACCTTAAGTCTTCAGCAGAACTGTTACTAGCCAGGTCCCATTTTTTAGTGGTATGTTTTATTTCTCCTTACATTTAGTAATTCTTATTTGGTTTTTTTAATCAATTATGAACACTTTTCTAACATGTTAAAAACAATTATGAACTCCAATTTTGCCCTCCATAGTGCTTTCAGGATGCCAAACTTGTAGGATTTATTTCGCTTTTTAAAGTGCCCACCCCCCAAAAAATGATGACTGAAAATGGACCCAAAGTAGACCACTGTGATACCTGATTTGAGTTGCTCTCCTAGAGCAGCTACAGGATTTTTTTCCAACTATTTCAGCATCTGCCTACTTTTTCACCTAGACCATATTCTCTAAGTTTGCTAATAAGAATATGAAGCAGAATAGCACAAACATTTTATTAAAGTCTAAGTGTAATGCCTCTACTTCTTCCACTTCTTCCTTTTATACTCAACTGTGTAGAGGACTACGAAGTGAGATTGTAAGAATGGCAGAAAACAGATGGAAATAATTCAGATTCTTGGTGAAGCAACAACAGTCCTGGTCAAGTCAAACTTCTGTTACTCCCTTCTTCTGTGAACTAATTTGTAAAACTTAAAGAAGAAAAAAAGAAATGCTCCAGTAAAGACTACACGGTCTATCAGAGTCATGTGCCACAGAATTCTCTCTTCTTTTCTCCTCAGACAGCTGAAATGGAAAGACAGAATGAGTAATTCCTTAAGCTCAAAACCATGAAGCTTTGTACATGAAAGCATATTGCTTTAACACAGCTAACATCTTACCTGGCAATTTTACCCCTACCATCAAAAGAAATATGAAGATTATTTCGCACTAAATTCAAGAACAGAGAACTGACACATTTTAAAATGTCTTTAAGTTAGAACGTAAAAGAAAAAAAGAGCATTACCAATTCCCAGGGAACCCTGTACAGGAGAATTTCTAGGTGCTGTAGCTTCCAATACAAGTGGCTACTCAGAGGAAGTTTGCCATTTTATGTACAGATGTTTTTTTTATTAGGGAGAAAGTGTCTCAGTGAAAAGATACATCTAGTTCCCTAGTTTCCATCCATCCTTATGCTGTCAATGGCCTACGCCAGGAGAACACAGCACCATCTGGAGACTTTCGGAAATGAAAAGAAATAAAGAAATACTCCCCTCAATTTGGGAGAGAATAGGAAATCAAATAGAAATAAGGAACACATTACAAATGTTCCAAACTGTCTCTTCTAGAAAACTGAACCAGGATAAGCAGAAATAGTGTCTTCTTCTCAACACTTATGGATTTTGTGCTCATAGTCTAGAGGGGTTTTCTTCCCCATCGTTGTGGCATAAAACTGAAGTAAACACACTGTGAATTCCTTGAAGAAAACAAGGGATTTTCTCATGTTTTTTTCTGATTTAAAGCTCTCGCAGCACTCAGTGGGAAAGGAGGGATATATAAAATGCGGAATAAAAACAAACCTGAAACTTATTTTCATTAAGGAGCCCATGGAATAACTAGAGAAGATACGTTTGGATAATACTTCATCTCCAAAGCAAAAAGTTATGAAAAACAGAATCTTACTACATAACTTCTTTAGCTCCTTTCATCTTGGGTAACTGGGAAAGTGAGATCTTCAGTAGCAATCACTGAAAAATAACGCAGTACAGAATGAAGAGGAGAAATTGAACAAGACATATTTTCTTATTTATAAATAAAGCCCTTATCAACTGCACAACTTCAGGTGTCTAAAACCAATGTAAAAATGTGATGATGATTATAATTGACAGCTACACATTTTTAGAAATGGAAGAATAATAAATACCACCATTAAGAGCGAGAAAAAAAAAAGCCCCATGCTAAAATATCTTGCAAACCAGAAGATGAAATTACAGGTGGGAAAGCCCAGTAAAAAGATTGATTTCACCTCTTAATACAAAAACAAGAACAGCTGTTATTAGAGGAACAGCTTTTTAAGAGCAACATTTTAGATTGATATAAGCACACAAGAAAGGATGCAGGAAAGATCACCTTAGGTCCACTTGTGTTACCCCCCCACCCCATCATCCATAGGGGTCCGTAGTCAAAGTAGATGAGAAACTGCTCAAGCCTCCTTCATCCAAACTCCTAGAATCTTTGCACTTGCAAATAGACAAGCACACAAACAAGAACAGTTGTTAAAGTGACTTGTAAGCTATCAATTCACTCTTTAACTTACTACTATATTAACTGCATTTCAGACACATCACCCTCCCAGCACAGATCCATACCACAAGTTTCTCAATGGAACACAAGCAGCTGAAGACAGACAAGTGTGAATATAAACTTCTGTTGGGAGTTGCATTTGGTAGATTTAAAGGTAAGAGCAAGCCTCAGTTTTCATGTAAAAAAGGCTCCACCCACACCCTAAATCCAGAGGATTTTAGAGAAATTTGAGAAGTATATTTTCAACTAGTGACCAACAATGCCTCTTATCAACAAGACTTTCCCCAGAAGAATACCGTTCATTTCCATAGCATCTTTCCCAAGGGAGAGGGGCAGGGGAGAAAACCCCAGGGAATACACGTACTCTCTCTTTTTCATATTGGTGTGATGTCTCCCTTCCAAAATCTGAATCAAAGGCAACAGAGGAAATAAATTTTTTCTCTCTCTCTCGTCTATTCGTTGTCAGATCTCTGGCAAGCAGAGACAAGAGCGAGGTCCCCTTCTAGCCACACTGGCAGAGTAACACCAGTAGTGTGGGAAGAAACCAGCCCTGTCACCATTTCAGAGGCTTCTGTACACAAGTGGGGCTCCTGTCAGTTTGGAGAAATCTTGTGGAGCTGGGTTGAGGACAACAAAGTTGTCTGAATATGCAGTTAAGCTAGGCTGGACACATTTTGGAGCCCAATCAGCTACCTTACTCAGAAAGCAAGCAGCCAGAAAGCATGGTCAATGGTTTGGGGCACAAATGTATCTTATTTACACACGGCAGGCAAGATTAACCTGTCAAACAAGCTTAGTTCTTGTATTACTAGATGATGACAAATAACTTATTGCAGATCAGCTTGGAGGTCTGAAAACTTTATGCAAATGAAATGCCTTAAAACTCTTACTTTAGAGATACTACATATTCCCATTGCTTTTTTCTTCTTAACTCACCTATCACAGTTCAAGGAGGAAGAATTCTCTCTCATTCCTAGTCTCTCCTGAACCTATACACTTCTTTTTTACTTTCTTCCTTAATTTTCTCTCACCTCCTGGAGCAATATTTTCCTCAAACACCTGAAAAAGGTCTTTCCACTTATTTCACAATGAAGGTTGGGGAAGACAGACAGGATGATGGTGTTCTACTGCCAGAAGAAGCCTCTTCTGGAGTAACAGAGTAATTTGGCAAGACAACTACAAATTTTTCAGTACAGGGAACCAGTCTGTCTACACTCCCCTCCTCTTCTTCACACTGTCAATAAAGACACTACTTTCAAAAATATACTACGGTTAAAGAAAAAGTTTCCATTAGAAATCACATAATTTAAAAGGGAGTACAAGAAGAGCTGCTCCAAGATCAGAAGAAAGAATGAAGCCCTACTTTTTGGAAATGCACAGACGTAAATATCTTGAAAACTTGTACTGTACAATGCAACAAATCTGATTAAAATTACATGAAGCATGATAATAAGAGAGGATAGGGTGGCTATACCATACTGAGAGTATAGTTAATGATAGCTAAAAGGGAAGAGGTATGATGTGAAAATGGCTGAATAATGGTTGACGAGGATGACTAAACCGAACACATGAAACAGAGCATCTTGTTGGACGCAGAGAAGTCTTCTGAGCAAACTGGCCAAAATGCATACGAGATCTTATGAAAAAAAAAGAAATGGGAGAGACAAAGTAAACACTGCACTTGAAACGCAGCAGACAGGAACAAAGGAGCAAGCCCCAGGAGAAGGCAGCATCTGAGAAGACAGCACAGATAGTGATGCTGCTTGAAAGCATGCAGAAGACAAAGTCTCTCGGAGAATCTGGAAACTATTACTCTACCACACAAACAAGGCGAGAATGGAGACCTGAGAAAGCACAGCATTTATAGACAATTGGTCTGTTGTCTACAAAGTTTTTACCAAAGTAAGTGAGGGTAAAAAAAGAAGTCCTCACTAAGGCAAAACTTTGTAAAGTCTGATTTAGTTGAAATACTTACCAATAACCTACTTGTTCCTGCAGAAATAGAGGTAGCAGTGACAAAGAAAAAAGGGGAAAACCAATCAATGACAAAAAAAGTCAGAGTACAAAATATTAAAGATTACAACTGGGAAGAATATATGTAAATAGAAACTTAAACTATTACGTGGGATGTTCCCAGGAGCTTAAATATTAATTCTAAACATGTTTCATTTTTCGACAGCAACATTAAATTATATCTCAAAAGTAGTAATAATTACATTTATCATTCAGTCTAATATAAAAATTATACCTATTAAAAGTACAGTTTCAAGAAAGTCAAGGAAAAATGCTTCAAAGCATACTTGTTTTCTTGTGCTTTTCATCTCATTTTTTAATCACACATATGAGAATTTTTATTACCTAAGCACAACAGCAGTCTTTCCCACATTATTATACTTTATATTTTCCCTCTTGAGCTCTCAAAATAGCAGTCCTCCACAGAGGGCACCAATTTCTTAATTCTGCAGGGCAACATCTAACCTATGGACTAATTTACTTTCATTCACTTAAACTGGTGAGAGTAAAGCAAGTACATTTCTTTGTTTATTTATTTGTTTTCATTTTTGTTTTTTCCCCCCCGAGTAAAGTATGACTTATGAATAAGGACTGAGCTTAGTAGAGAAGTCCAGGCTGAAAAATACCGTTCATCCTCAGCATAAAGGAGTTTTGTTTAAGGAATAACTTTTTACAAGTACTGATATCTCTGCTTATCATAAAGCAGCCTTTTGTTTTTTAAATGGAAAATTCAACTAAGAGAAGTTCACTCTGCATTGACCCCTCTATTCTTCCAACTTGGAAAATATTTACCTTAGTGTAGGGACTATTGCAGAAACTAGGATGTAGGTTCATAAGAAGCCAGACTTTTAACAGAATAATTAAAAGAGAATCTTACAAAATGCGGAGAAGTCCAAAGGTTACAAACCGCATGATTTCAGAAAGGCATACACTGGAATTAGATCATTAAATCCTTCAGTATTAGCAGAATTTAAGTGTTTAACATGAATTATGTACAGATTTTGATAAAATCTAAGAGCAGTTCCTTAAGTTTGAATGACACACATTTATGTATTATAACGACGAGTTTTGCAAAAGTTCCTATTTCTAAGACAGAACCTTTTAATGACATTCGGGGATGCACCATAGTGAAGAAAGCATGCAAAATGCCTAATAAGAGGAATAGTAAAGAAGATGCATAACTGGTTCAGAAAAAGATAGACCTGAACTCATAAAGAAATAACCCCCCAACCCAGTTTTAACTATTGTCAGTAAGAGCTGAAGAAAATCAAGCTATTGACTTACATGCTTTAAACTTATCAATCATGACAGATTCATCTACATTTACAATCTTTTACCTCTATTAAGAGAGTACACAGCACCCATACCATATTCTGCAAAATCTTACAGAACATCCATGAATCGCAAACCAACCAAACTTTCAAATCACATGCCACATCGGTCTTACCACAGCAACTAAGTTGGCAATGTAATTCTTGCTTTTTCACAGTTAAGATGCCACTGTTTGAACAAACTTTTAAGAAATATTTTGTGTATCCCTCAGATTTTAGATGACCTTTGTAGAGAATGCTACTAAGCATCTTCTATTTTTCGCTGTTTACAACCGCTACATTGCTCTATCAGTCAAATTGTCGAGAAATTTAATTAGTTACCTATTTTAAACATCTACGCTTAGAAAAGAAACATCTTGCTTACGTTAACAAGATCATGCTAATAAGATGCATAAATATGCATGCATACACACACAGCAGACTGTAAATAAGTTTTAGCATGGATGTGCAGTTGGAACAAGTCAGTTCGATATTTTGACTTTTCAGCAGTTTGAAAATTGACATGGTAACTCAAATGCTTTTACTTATCCAATTATGGCTTTTATGTAAAGAAGTACATGCTTTCATTGCTTTATTCATCTGTAACGCTACTGAAGGTAAGAGAACGCATAACTATTTAAGAAGTATGTTTTGTTCTTCACTGTTCAGACAAAATCATGATCCGCCATTTGAGGTTTATATATATGTATAAGAGTTACACATAAAAAAAGGAGACACCGCCTTGAGTTCGTTTGAGTACTGAGATAGCATGAAACTGCAACATGCTAATAAATTATATTTTAGTAAGAAAGGGGTGTTGGGTTTTGTTTGGGGTTTTTTGTGGGTTTGGTTTGGGTGTTGCTTAGTTTTTAAACATCTGACTAAAGGGCAATGATAGTATTCCTATTTCATTACAAGATCAGGATCATAGCATGCCAAGTCCTGCAAATATGTTTGCTCACATATATGTATTAGTCCCTCCTCCAAAGAGCTTATACTCTAAAATAGACAAGAAAAAGCAATCGTTACAATGGGAGCAATGTCTCCATTATATACTTTAGAACGGCAGTTAGAAACTCGTCCTAGCTTACATATAAAAATCAAACAATTCTTCTAAGTCTCTAGGTGTCACCTTATATAAAAATGTCTATTTGCCCACAATGACATTGAGGCACAGGGTCACAGAAAACGTATGTCAGGACATAAATTTGCTTTACCTTTCCATGCAGCACTGCCTTCTTAACCAGAGCCTCACCTAACAAGTTAGTAAGGCTCTACCACAGATCCCTAAAACCAGGGACTGACCCTACTACACCCTGCTGTATTAGGCCAGCCTTCCAGCAGCCTATAAAACAATTCAGAGACTGATAGGATCAAAACATCAGCTAGAGGGCAAAGACCAGTAAAGCATATTTAAATAAACCCTTCCATGATAGAAACAAAACAAAACAAACAAAACCACACCAAAAAAATGTGGACTTCTAGAACAAGAGGTAAGCTAATGAAGGATGCACCCCAAATGTGTACTATATACATACTTCAGCAGCAAACAACTTATTTAAAGAAAAAAAAACCCAACAACTTCCATGATGCATGTTAAATAACCCAACACCTAGCCCTTCTCAAACAACTAGGATTTAATTCTCTTCTGATTCCCACTGTTTTAAAGTGTAAGGCACTCACTAAAAAAAAAATCTTCCATCACTTACGACTAGTCAGGACTACTACGACTACTATCACCCCAATGCCAAAATGATCAAACACACAAATTTGTATCTCTTTTCCCACTGTAGCCTTTCATTCTAGGTTGAAAAAAACCCACAACTTTCCAAAATCTTCTGTGAAAGAAATAACAGTTCTCAAAAGACAGTTTCAGTTAAACAAACCATTCTCCAAGCAAGAAAGATTTTATGCTGCTAAGTGTTTGGGTACTGAATTGTCATGTTGTTACTTTTCACAGACCAAGTTTTAAGAACTGCAAAGAATTAACATCATTTATAGGCATTTTTCCATTTCAAATGAGATCTCCACCTTTACCTAAGAGTAGCACTAGTCCCTCAAAAAGACTTCTGTTTCAGCAGACAGAAGATGTACTTTCACCATCTTACAAAATAAAAATCTCTACGATACTCTTGAAGGATAACTCTCTCACACTTGCACCTTCTTACCAATTTTCTAGAAGGCTTCCTTATTCTGGATTTTAGGAGAAGTCAAAGGAGCTGTTTCCCCACGTGGACACCAGCTTAAATCCACTCCTTTTGTTGCAGGAGAAGCCCTCAGAAGGCAAGTCCATTGCACACAGGTGAGTGCAGCAACAGCAACTGTGATAGATTGCACAGTATGGCCACCAACAAATCAGTGAGATTAAGCCTGGCATAAGTCATCAGCTCTGGTGAAAAGACACACTTGTTTCACTTCTTACGTAGTAAACTCTATACATACTAAAGACTACTGAGAAGTAAGCCACAGGCATGTAAAGGACAGCCTCTGCCTCCAGGCTTTGTTGTTTTATCAAGTAACTTGTTTAAAAATTTGCCTTTAATTGCCATTTTCAGGAACACCTAAGAAAAGCTCCCAAAGGAAGCCTGATATTCCTGTCGGTCATCACAAAAGCACACTCTTCCTCTCTCTGGCAGAGGTCTTGCTATCCCTGTCCTTTACAGCAGTTGTATCTAATCAGAAATCAGTAAACTGGGAGATGTGCCAGTAAGAGAAACCTACTTTTATTGGGTTTTCCTTGCGAAGAAGCAATACCCAATACAATTCCTGGCTTTGTGCAGCGAGAATGCCATTTAAACATCTAAACATCTTTGCTTTCCAGAACTGCGTAGATATTGTACCATTCATTCTATTAATCTTATAATCTACAACAGCAGTTTCTGCTTTGGAAGACATCTCCGCAGGGCAGTAGGCAGGCTACAGAAGACTAACAGCTGTCTAATCTTTCAGGGAAATCCTTCAGCTCTAGGCTGAAAAATGAGTGAATACTGAACTTGTTCTGGGAACAGAAGACTTTAGCCTGAAGTGCTATCCGTCTGTCGTACTTTCCACAGAATCATAGAATCATTTGGGCTGGAAGGGACCTTTAGAGGTCATCCAGTCCAACCCCCCTGCCGTGAGCAGGGACATCTCCAACTAGATAAGGTTGCTCAGAGCCCCATCCAGCCTGACCGTGAATTCCTCCAGGGATGGGGTTTCCACCACCTCTCTGGGCAACCTGTGCCAGTGCTTCACCACCCTCATTGTAAAAAATGTTTTCCTTATGTCTAGTCTAAATCTACCCTCTTTTAGTTTAAAACCATTAAGAAAAAGAATGTGGTAGGACAGACTGAAATTCTGGTCTTGGTGTAAAACCAGTCCTTAGCTTAAACTGTATCAAAAGTGTCCAGAAGCTGGCCTAAAGGAAAAAAAACAGATGCTGTTGGAAGGTTTATGTCATACTCATGGGAATATAAATATTTTACACACAGAGTATGCTTTGGGGTAGAAGTCAACATAAAGATGAAAATTGCCCTTCTTCACTGTTGTATAGGTAGAACAATTTTTATTGACATCAGAGACATTCAAAACAACATTGAAAATTAAGGTCTTAGTTAAGGAAGGGAGTTCACAGCACTTAACTTCTACACAATGACTTCCAGAAAGACAAATAAAAACACCAACTCATTCACCAGGTTTCTATCTGCAACAAAATTCATATAAGTTACACTAAATCTTGAGATAGACTAATCGTATTACACTGTCACCTAGTTCCTCTAGAACCATACACCGTGACAGCTTCAAGGGGAAAACAGTTCATTTAGGCTCTTAAAAAAAGAGTTTCAGATGCATTTATGTCAATTCAGCATGTTACTCAACCTACAACATAAATGGGATTATAAATCCTGCAATATGTTACTGTTGCTCTTGACCTAGCCTGGTATCTCACAAAGTTGAGGGTAGTACCATTCAGCAAAATAAAACAGCAAGCCTTCCGGAATAAATTCAAAGCTCTGAAAGGACAATACAGTCTTCTAAACTATTAATATTCTGGCAAGAACATGTATACACAAATCTGAGTCTTTAAAACCAATTTAGACAAAAATTCTGATCTCAAATGCATTAATATGAACAGCTACAAAGCTTTTTTTTTTTTAATAGACAAACTTGTACACAAGCAATTTATAAAAGATACAGGAACATCTTCTAAAGTACCAGTTATGACAACTTTGATTATCAATTCCTATTCCCTCAGGGACAGTTTTACAGAAAGAAATTGAAAGTGAGGAAACGGAAAAAAAATCTCTTATAAAACTACTAGCTTTTGTCTTGCACTGGCTGATCCGTTAAAGTAGGTTTTAAATGTATTTAAATGTAAATGTACATGGTGGGTTCCACACCCAACCATGTCCCCCCCATCCAAGCAAATATGAATAGTGTTTCACTCATGATCCAATCTCTGTCATCTTTTTGTAACTACTCAGGGAACAAACCGTTCTTACACCAAACCTAAGAACTTAAAATACCAGGGAAATAACTTCTAGAATGTGACTCCAATAAAAGCCTTTGACTTATAAATAAAATCATGTCACATATCATCTCTCCAATGAAGCAAGTTTAAGGGGAGACAAGAAAAAAATAGTAATACTGAAAAGTGGAATGCCACGCTGGAAATTACCCAACAGCTTGCCACAGTTCCCAGATATATGGCAGAGGTCCAACCTAAACAAAGCAAAGTTACCCCTAAGTTAAGGGCAACTGCTTTGGAAACACAGCTTTTCCAGGACATTGAGGAAACTCCAATACTAATTTTGTTTAATGATGGTATTTCTATTTTTCATTTAGAAGTTGAAATGCATGTACTTCAACAACTAAAATAGCAAAACCAGTTTCTTTTCTTTTCCTCTTGAAATTCACTTTATTTCTTCCAGTAGGGAGGGAGTGTAAGAAATGCATATAGCTTCCTTTTTTATTTGTTTAGTAGCAAACTGAATAAAGCTGCCGATGTTCTTAAAGAAGCTAGCGTAATGGTATGGCAGTATACTGAAAGGTCTTCAGCATAAAAAGGAAACAATATTTACTTAGGATTCCCACCCCTAAGGAAAATCCTTCAAAACATCTGTAAAAAGATAACAGTAAGTAGGAAAAAGAGCACATACTATCTTAAATAAAGTGCACTTAACTATAGGGAAAAAAAAAAAATAATTCAAACCACAGAGCTCTCTGCCGAAGGGTCAGAAAAAGAAAGGAAAAAGGTCACTGAAGTATTTACAAACACTGTTTTCACACATGAATCAAAGTATTACTGTGTTTTCCATCTTGGCTTTGAAAGCCATTAAGTGAAATTAAATATTTACATGATTTCTTCTTTTTCCTCCACACAAAAGATGGATAGTATCTTGTTACCTCAGCATTACTGGACGCAAAACTATCCCTTTTCAAAAGTAAATATTTCAGAATACCACCTTCTAGATTTTAACTTCTTGTCAAGAAAAACTAATGTTATTTCAAAAGTTTAATCTTTCAGTGAGCCTCCTACCGCTCAAGGAGCCTTTCTAATACTAATTCAAAATATATCAGAAGTTTCTCCAGGTTTTTAAACATTTAAGGTCAAATATTTTAATCATCTGGTTTTAAACAAGCGGTGCCACATAGCATCAAAAAAAACTGAACAGTGTGATAACAGAAAGGATCTGTATAACCTGCATTTTCTTTTTCCACTTCCACTTACTGGAAGGAACCAAGCAGGGAAGTCCAGTTGAAACTGCAAGACTAACGAAACTTCTAGCAGAAAATGAGAACTAGCTGCAGAAAGTCCTTAAACCATGTGAAAAACAAACAACAGAGATGAAACTAAGAACAAGGAAGCTAGCTTACCAACATTTGGGAAACCTGTGACAAGAAATCTATTTTCCAGGATAAAAGTGAACAAACAGATGAAGATCGAATTTCTGAAACCCAAATAAGATAGGAACTGTGGGTATATGAGTCAGACTTAGAAAGAGTTACAAAGAGCCTCCCAGAAGAAGTCTATCTGGTCTACCCCCAAGGCTGTCAAAGCTGCTTTCGGTACCACGGGGAACCGAGGCAAACGAGAGCCTATCACAAACTCTTGGTCTTTTAAATACAGTTCAATAGCCCAACCGGAAAGCTACGGGCCAGTATGAAACATTCCATTTTTGAAAGGTACCAGGTTTTACCTCCCAGCTGAGGAAGCGGGGCCACCTCAGCAGGCCCAGGAGGACCTGGCAGGGAGCGGGCGCCCGGCGGAGGCTTGGCTGGAGCTGTCCAGGGCCCGGGTGCTGAACAGGTCTCTGCCCTGCCAGGGGCTGCTCACCCAGGGCTTTGGTTTTTCCTCTTTTTGGCTTCTACAGAGCGTGCGTTAAACCCCGAACGATCTATCCGTCATTATTAGTCTTTTGTTAATCCCGTTATTAAGTGCAGTTAGCCAAATACCACAACAACGGCACAAACAGATACGTTAACGCATGAGGTCTGTCTTCTGCAACCAGGCCAGAATCAAGCCCTTTTAATGGTTTTCACTCTTCCTCTTTAGGTTTAAAGATGCAAAGATACTAATTTCCGTTTGTGTAAAGGATGATGAGGTATATGCAAGTGTAAAAATAAACAAACCAACCTGAAATCCCCCTCTGTTTATGCAGCACTAGTGCCAATTTCTATACACAGTCACAATTGTACTCTCGTCTGTGTTACGGAAAGGTTTTTCACAGCCCAGTTAGATGCTTTGAGTTTTAAAGAATAATTGCAGCCGGCCTTCTTGTTTATACAGGAAGAAGTAGCTTCAAGTTTACTAGCTAACACAAATAGTAATACCAGATAACTCTCTACATAAGCCTGTTTTTAATGAATTCTCTTACCAATCTATCCTCCTGAATCGGGCTAGGCAGACAGTCACTGACAGAAACAGCAACTTAAGTTTTTTAAGACAGTTACTTTATTGTTAAATGCTGTCTGCTTCATTACCAGCCTGGTCCTTTTATGTCAGACACATCTAGCAAATTAGAGCTTTCTACAAGCCTCATTCAAAGCAAGTGGATATAAAAATTGATAGATACTAAACCATAACAGTGCAATAAATGCCCTTTCCGTTACATTTCAAGGCTATATACATTGTTGAAATTGTATTTAAAAGCTAGAAAGAGTCAACTACAATTAACGATGAAAAATGAGCCCTTCACATTTGTAATGAAGAAAGAACTACTGTTAACAAAAATGCATCCATTGCAAAAGTCTGCACTCAAAATTGGGAATCAGTTGTGAAATAGTAAGAGCAATTTGTTTATTAGGAAGTTTTCCAATAGTAAAATTAGTTTTCAAACCAAAATACTCAAGGAAATAGATGGTTGTCCATTAAGACATTACAAAATAATAGATAAACATCATCCGCTCGGAATGGGATAAACCCAGCTGATCCCACATTCCAGTGCCAGGAGGGAACTGGTAACTTCAAGGTCCCTTCAAGTGCTACCATCAAAGAGACTTTCACCCACACATCACTCATTAGAATTAAACCTGTTCTTGTAACCCCTTTTGTGTAAAGTTTTTGGGGAAAAAGACATTTTATGCCTGCTAACCTAAAAATAATTATGAAAATTCATGTATGATGTCGAGAGCAAGGCCTGTTGTTTTCCAACACACTAAGTGAGAAAGGAAAATGCAATGTTTAAGTACTGCATACAGCAATAACTGACTGCAACAGCTGACAACGTATCTTTCCTCTATACTTACCTCTCCCCAGACAAGTACTTGTGGGGATGTTCCTAATTCTCAGTTACAGAGTTCAATCGTCACACCATTCACTGACTTTCAGGGTTAGGAAAGCACCACGAAAACTAGCTTGCGGTTTAGGAGTTTCTGCAGAGGACTATAAATCTAACAATTTAAAGATATGAATACTGAGATTACAGAAAACAGCTCCTTTTCTTCAGCAGAGGAAGGAATCCTTGTCAGTTATATATGACAATTCCTGACAAACGGGATTATGATCCTCAAGGCAGATATGTGAGTATACCAAAAGTTCTGCACGTGCAAGACTCACAGACCTGAGAAAAGCTGTCCTCAGAGTGTTTTAGCTGTACCTGTAGCTTAAAAACATTGTACCTAGTACATTTATCACCACTGCCTGAAGGAGCACAAGGCTAAATATGTCAGAGAGAAACTACAGTAGGGAAAATGCAAGAACAACAAGGTACTGACTTGAAGCTTTTCTTCCTTTCTTATTTCTAGATGAAACGTCACATGTCTGAAATCGAATTACAAGTGTGTAATTTTGTAAATTTACAAATCTGAAAGGTACAAACTGAAAACTGATAGGATTAGAATTTAATACGATGACATTTAAGTTCCAGGCTTTAATGCCTTGTGCTATATGTACAGCACATTTCCCTGGTTAGATCTTTGCAGCAGGAAGTTTAACTAGTTTTAACTTTTGTGCGCTTCAATATACTGGCTAATGAAAAGAAAAATTTACATCACAATTTTCAAGTTTGGGGAAATGCAAGTTAGAAAAATTGGAGACAAGAAAATACCTAAAAACAGATAACCTAAAATAATTTCATCAAAATGGCCTCACTTCTCTTTGATACAGAACTATCTATTTCAGTGTGTTTCTCTTCAGCGTTACTCCTCCATTAACACTACAGATACAACTATTGCTAGATAAAACTAGGATAAACTAAGTTAAAATCCAAATTAAATATGATAACCAAAATTATGGCTTTCTAGGAAAAAAAGAAAATCCTAAACTAAGATAGGGATTTTTTTTTTAAAAAAAAAAAAGAGTATTTTTAAGATTCTGCTAAATTAGTATTTCTGCAGATTTATTTTTGTTGCCAATCGCACTTCAGTTACTACTGCATGTAGTATAGTAGCAGATGTTGCAAGTTAAGACATCACAATCATACAGAAAACAGCATGAGGCTAGAGAAAACGAAGGGGAAAAAAAAAAAAAAAAAAAGAGGCTCACAATAAGCTCTATATACACAGCTTTACTATGCCACAGAATCCCAGTTTAAGAGATCAGAAAACAACTGTATCAGCACACATATCCATGCTTTTTCACTCATTTTAATTCTGCATCTTTCTGGACAGTGTCAGGCCAGCCACACGTTGAATACAAATATTTGGTTTTAAATATATTTCAAAGAAAGCTTGCATGCTACAGCTAATGAAATTTTACAGTTAAGAATAGGCTGCCACGGGACAGAGCTGTTAAACAGCCTAGAAATAATCCAAGTCCATAATGGGAAAAGGAAGAAAAATAAGAGTTCCTAGAGGTGCACCTTACAATTAGTATTTTGCAGCACTCTGTAAAATGCAAAACATTTTACCAGTATTATAGCTAAATAAAAGCAGAGCCGTCTGACTACTTGCAAGCATTTAGGAACCTTCCCCATGTTGACAAATTCTGCATCACTTTTGCATACTTAACCTGCAAGCTAAGGTATTTGTTGAGCGAAACAAGGGGAAAATCAGAATAAACCCCAAACTGATATCATCTCACCTAGACCAGAATACCTTCAGGTCTTGCATTCTCAGCTCATTATATCAGAGCTGAAGGTAGAGTAATTTCCATTATTAAAAGGCAGTATAGCTACATTAGCCTAGCACACCATTTCTCAGCCTAGTTAGCAACCCAGACACACCACCACACCACCCACGTGGCTGTATAGCCTTTCAGACTCAAAAAAGCCAACAACGTTCAATATCACGCTACACCCTCATTCAATACCACATTACCATTAGTTAACTAATGAACAATCAGTGGAACGGCAAAGATGGAAGGAACAACCTGTGGATAGCAAAATACAAGAATCCCTTCTCAGCTACGCTTCAGCAGGGATCCACTTCATTTTTGCATGCTTTTCACTACTTCCAGATTTGCTCCTAAGTACACGTTTTTCATCAATAAAATACAAAATTTGTATGCTAGTATTTTCATCAGTACATTAAAATTCAACTAAAATGGAGGTCAATATGATTAACCCACTATTGAAAATCTGGCAGCAGCCATACATAAGCAAGTATGTTGCAGAGAAAGACTGCCATGTCTGTTACAACAAATATAAGGCAAGTCATACTTAGCATTGATAAAGACTGTTCAGAGTATAATTTTTTCCAAGAGTTGAAAGACATTACAGTAATTAAATTTCCTACAGACTTTCCTAACACTACTAAAAGCAAAGACTGCAGCAGAGGTCCTGGAAATTTTTTGCTCTGTCAACTTAATAATAAAGAAAAAAAAAAAAAAAAGATTGAACAAGTTTTCAAAAAAAATTATTTGGTCAGTGATCAAAATTACCTTGATCAAAGATTACCTCTAGCCAATCACTAAAACAAAATCAATACTGTCCAGAATTTAAAAACTAGAATGCTTTTGCCAACCACTCCATGACCTCAGGTTCCATGACAGCATAAACTTGCCTTATCTGTGTGGATAGGAAGAAACAATCTCAACACTGCTGTCAGCCCAAGTGGTCTTCATAAAGCTTAATTCTAGCCCACTTTTCACCAATCAACAGATTTCCCTGATGTATTAAACTGTTTAACACCAAGAAATTACACCATCTGAGCTTAAAACTCTTTTGAACATTTCTTCTGAACAAAGCTTTAAAGCAAAATGTATAATCATTAAATACATTTAAAAGGTTGGTCGCCTGCACACCTGTAGAGGGAAGTCATCCACACCCATCCCACTAGAAGGAACTCCTGCCCTCCAGCTCCGGATGTGTTCATCCTTTCCTTTTGACTTCATCAGCTGAACATGACTGTGTACTTTACAACTGGAGAGGCACGGTAGAGACACAAAGGAGAATAAACTGGGCTGAACACGTCATCCCCCACAATTGCACAACATAAAACACATTATTTGTGCTAGTCGTCTTATTTCTTTGTTTGCAGCAGAACTAGTCCCACATTTGCAAGGAACATTTCCTCCACTCCCAAGGTGTATGCTGTCACTGGATCTTGCTCTTATCAAGTGCATGAAAAGTAAAGTCTATTTTAGCCCATGGTGTATTATGCCAGCAATGGAATCTGTATTTCCTCCAAACTGGAAGCTATTTCAGTATTGTATTTTACTTCGAAAAGTATTTTAAACACTTTGGTTTTTCACATCTATGGTTACGAAAAAGCCCAGTATCATCTGTCTTTGAAAATGTTATCACTTACAAAACACAGAAATTCCCAGATACGAGACATTCATACACAAACTAATCCAAGGCTGAGCTGTAGCAAACATACAATTAAAGCTAACTGAAGAGTAATATAATTCAGTTCTTAAGAAGCGAGGCAATGCCTGTACACTTGTCATCTAGTATCCAAGTGTTAGGAGAGCTCAATGAGATATTCCAAGGGTGTTTCTTTGACAGCATGCAGCCCTTTTACATATACGAATTTCATGCCGTTTTCATTCACTTGCTGTTCCAGTAGATCATTTCTCTTCAGCCAGCAACAGCCTTACAGCTTTATTGCACGGGTGGAGCAGGTATTTTAGTTCTTTACAGAGCACTTAAAGATACGGAAGAAGTTTTACAATTATGTTTCATTATTTTGGAAATGTAATTTGCTAATAGATTGATAGAGCTTTAACAAAAAGTGGGGTCTTTTTTGCTTTGTTTTGAACTCAGACAATCATATATTTAGTACTACTCCCAATACAGAAGTAAAACAAGTATCTATCCATACTGATCTGACTATCTCTAACAACTATAGCCACATGGGTAAGGGGGCAAAAAACCCAAACCAAAACACTCAAACCAATGCTAATTGACCATGAAGGTTACAAAATCACAACATTGAAAAGTTAAAAAGCTCTAGAAGCAAGTTGCATAGGTAACCCTGTACTTGGGCACTTGAATACACAAGTATAAACACAAGTATATACACAATACACCTGAACACAGTAATACTACCTTTCAGGACACTTAATCAAAATCATCTCTGAAGATGAATCATGCTTATCCAGTTTAAGAGAGTATAGGAGCCCTGAGCCACCTGCTGCAAAAGCATAATACGCCTTCCAATATTCAGAATGAAGGCGTGTGATTTAAACCTCATTCACAGAATGGTCTTCCCAAAGGATAGCAAAACACCCAAGAAAATGGACAGCAAATCCTCAAGTCTGGCATCTTAGGCTACTTCAGTCATCCTCGCCGACACAGCAAAGACGATGAGAAAAAAAGAGGACTGCCTCATGGTGAAAGCAGTTAAATAACCAGAGAGAACTGCGTTTTACTATGGCTGCTGTTCTTTATAGTGTGGAGATCATCCACTGTTATCTCTTGGAAATTTGCTTAACTGATGATGCTCTGCTCTATTTGGTAAGGCCACAGCATTTTCTCAAGACAAGCGAGATTCTTCCCCATACTGGAACTTCAATCCATGTTCACGCTCAAGAATCACAGAGGACTGATGCTCTTCAGTCCACAAGGAGTAAAACTCCTGATAGCTGCAGGAAGTCAGGATTCAAAAGTGACGTGATTTTCAGGGATCTAGGATTCTTGGCAGGGAGACAGTAAGTTTTCTGAAAGACTATCACCAGATTGGTCCAGATTCCATTATAAAATATTTTTTTTTTTTTTAAAGATTCTCAAAATACTGTCTGTGTGTTCAGGCAATCTGCAGAAAGCACTTCTAAGAGACCCTCCTTTAGCTGCACATGGAAAACTTCACCAGTTTTAAATTTCTTTCATAGAGGCCACATCTATTAGCGTACACTATGACAGTTTTTATTTTAGCAGTACAGAAGAACCGCATTTAGGTCATGATCGGCGCAATTCAGCAAGAACCCATCCTTCAATTTTGTGTCAAATTCAATACTCAAAGACAGATGCCTCTGTATTTGAATAAGACACGGGTCCCTCTCCTTTTTGCAGCGAGTCCTAATAATTTTTTTAAATGTGTTAAGTGCCTTAACTGTATTTCAACTCAAGCAAATGCATATACACCTATACTTTATGAAAAAAATTTCCAGAGGAACCATAACTAAATCTTCATTTTTCCTCACAGAATAGCCTTTATGCATGTTCAGGCAATGTCCTAGTACTGACATAACAAAGAATGCAATTTACTAGTATTGATACTACTCCAGATGCTCAAATAACCTCTCATATCTAAAAACTCCACCTTCAATTTTTAAAACCATAATGAAACTGCAGCATAAATCAATCTGACATACAGACTAATTATGGTAGCCCAACTAGGATGTGTTTTGGAACACCACTAGTTTTAAAAGCCATTTACAGTTAAAATGCTGCTAAATAATTGCTTTATATCAATGACACTTTGTATGGAAAGCCAAATAAATTGTAACAGCTCATTTTTCCTTGCCATTATTCTTAGGTGAATTTATTACAAGTTACTAGAAGACATGCAAAGTGCATGCCAGATGAGAACTCTGTATTTATAGCACACTAAGTCAGTCAGCAAACAGAATCTGCTAAAAATATCCACAATGGTATGCAGCACACCCACCCTTTGGGGACTACTCACAGGCTGTGGTGGTCTGATTTTTAGACAGAGCAGACAAGGAAGAAGAAAATACCCACCTAGGTCAGTCCCTAAAGACAAACAAAAGTAACGGAGTCGAATCCCATACAACGCTTCGTAATGAGTTCAGCGGGCAGTCAGACATCCCGAGCCCTCTGAGATTTTCCTGACTGTTTCCTCATCTCTCTGGGTCAACATTACGCAATTTCCATGCAGAAAACAGAAGCATGTCCTGAGCGAAAGTGAGAACTAGCCTCACTCTTTCTATGGCTTACCCTCCCATTTTTGCAAGCCTCAGGAATTTGAAGCCTACCAAACAAGAGACGTCAAAGAGTTCTGGATGCACATCGAGACATCCTTATGAAAGTCAAAATGATCATTTACAAAGGAAAGGTGGCCTTGGGAACATAGGCGTTTGTTTAGGAAATATCTAACCGGAGAGTAGACAGCAAAAACACTTTCCTGGATGCTTAAGAAGTTCTGGTTTTACTCAGGTAATCATGGTTTTTATACAAATTGGGGTTTTTTGATTGATAAGATGCATGTCTTTAAAGATAGTCCAAAATAGAAACTCGGAGCACTCAAAGGTTTCTCAGTGTTTCTTTTCATGGGTTAAACACCTGCAAGAACAACATGTTCCCGTACCACAGCAAATGAACACAATCTGTAGAAATGACCATACGTCTCTCCTGAAACTAATTAAACCATTAACAAGCAGTAGACAGACTGCAGAAAAATCTTGAAAATAACACAAATTTGGTTCATGCATCTACAAAAAGCAGGGAAAACCTACCCAGAAATCTTCATAACATTATTCAAAACTTTAAAAGTTTCATGCAAGGCTAAGACAGCAAATCAAGAACAGTTACATGATGAAGTTTTCCATGAGCAGCTGGCCAGAACAGGAGAGGAGAACTTACTTGAACAGATGGGTAGGCAACGTGTTTTAAAAATAGTTTTGAATTTCTAGCAGTGACAAAAGGCTTCCTTTATAAGACAAAGAAAGGACTAGGGAGGTTGTTGGAGACTAGTCTGCAATTACATGAGAGAACATGAGGAGGGGCACGCCGTCAGGATATCAGGGTTGGACAGGTATGCAGAAGACATAACAGAGGAAGGCCTTTGTTTGAAATGGCACTGCAAAGGCTCATTCAAGCATTATCGCTGTCTTGATAGCCAAAAGAAATATTTATCTGTACCATTACAATTAGGCTGTTTCCTTTTTTTCAGACTGTTAACTATTCACATTTCTCCCCTAGATGCAGTGCTGCCATTTTTATTATTTGTCTTCTAACCTCTTTTGTTTACCAGGCAGGAGGAGAAGAAAAGGGAGCCCTTGAAAGTTCCTCTATCACTCACCTCAGTCTTTACTTCAGTGCCCCAAGCCTCTCATCATCAGAGACCTGTCTCCAATCCAAGGAAACAAAACACGGCTCCAAGGGGCTTCACCAGCACTACCAGAAGATCCAAACAGTTCTTTCAGCTCATTTGTCCAAACATTTAACATTTGAGACTAAAAGCACTCTCCTGACTGAGCTGGAGCAGGTGGGTGGTGGTGGTGGACTTTTTGCTACTTTTTCCTGTCCCCTCCTTATAGGGGGGTTTACATCTCCGCTGCCCACTGAACGTATGCAGGAACAACAGAAGAACCCACTAAACAGAGACCCTGAAAAGGGATCAGATTCCTCAAACCCATCTGTCAGAACAGCTCTTCAGAAACTCCTTACCAAGAGACTTATCCTTGGACTGCTCTCCTAGCACACTGGATTTTTCAATCTCTATTTTGGTTAATGCAATGTTAATAATAAGGTTCCAAAACCTCCCTTATCTTCAGAGACTGCAAAAGTGACTCTTCTCTCTGACTTTGGAGTCAACTCATTGGTATAACTGAAGAGAAAATGAGGCACACATCTACCTCCCCTCCAATCCCTGGTTGTTGTGAAGTTATGTGTCTGCATAAAGCCACGTTTGTATTTCCCTCAGCTTTCAGACTGGTCTCCATTTTAACCTTCTACAATCAGCAAACTTCAGTCAGCCTCTCATTGTTATTGCTCTCAATTTTCCAAAGTGGACAAACATGGGTATGATTTGGTTTTCACTGGTGCAGGCAAGGGAACAGAAACAAACCAAAACACCGAAGCAGAGACAGCCTCTTTAGCTTTCACTGTTCTGCACCTCGTAAGACCTATGAACTGCAACAGCAAAACTATCGGAAAATGCACATGGGATTTTTTGTGTTCATAACTGCAAATAGCAGAGCTACCGTGCCTCTAAAAAAAAAAAAAAAGGCAGAATTTGTATGGAAAAGTTATAGTTGTTATTAGACTAAATCCTTATGCTCCTTCCTCATTCTGAATGGTTAGGAAGTAATTTAAAGAAATATATATTGTATCAAAGATTTACTGGCGTTCCTCAAACATCAGCAAAAACTTCCAACTGCCAGAACAGGAGTAGCATTGAAGTCTGATGTGTTTAAGAGTTTCACAATTTCTCAAAGCAAGAGTACTTGTGTGATATTGGGAGAGAAGGGCAAGGAAGTGACCAAAAGATAGCCATACCTCCTCAGAAAAGGTGTGAGAAAGATGAAGAGAACCTCAAGAACATATTCAAATGTACCACATAACTAAACAGATCAGACGGAAAACAAAACAAGATGTGGCTTTCTAGGCAGTCTGAGCGATGTCTCAAAAACTTCTTTCCTGAGACTTCACGTCATTCTTCTACTGGTATCTGCTTCCCACAATCCAACCAGTAATTCAGGATATAACATGAGGGTCTTGTGAACTGTCTTCTACAGAATGAAGAATTCATTCATTACTTCTACCAGCTATTATTACAAACAAATCCAACTATAACATACCTATAAGGTTCTACCCATACCGTGTTACGTACATTCAGCAGCTGGTGACAAATCCTGCACTGTACAAAGTACTTCGTAAAAAAGCCTGATCATTATTTGGCTTGAGAAGAGCCTAACAAACTTCCTTCTCCTAATGAAGTTGAATAGATGCAACTTAATCTCCAAATTATTACTCCAAGTCTTGACATAGGCCTGAAAGCTGTCAACAGTTGTATCTGACAACACTACATATTTAAAAACCTGTCTATAAATACATCATATAAAATTGTATATGACGGTACATAACACAATCTGAGATTTTGTATAATACTTGTATGGTCTCTGCTCAATCAACTTGAATGAAGAACTAATGTGGAAATTTAAGAGACTCAACGTGTAACATTTCTGCTCCCTTCAGTTGAAATTTTACATATTCTTCCCTAACAGACTTTCAAAGACAAAAAAACCCCAAACATTTAAAGGTTTTATTCTTGTCTCATAACAACATTCCCAAGAAGAGATTTAAACTTGAACACCGGAAGGATACTTGTACTAGGTGTTTTCACCAAGAATTCTCCCTATTGTGACCACCCAGAAACAGGATCACAAACATGAAGTGGGTTCTGAGGAGCTGGCAACATTTTAAATGACAGAAGTAACACATCAACAGTTACTCAAAGCAAAGAAAATTCCAAAAGACCATCCATTTTTAGCTGAATCAACTGCTGCAAGCATCATTGACAAAAACAAGCTATACGTAACTACAGCAGTAGCTTTGCTGCAGCACTGACAGACTAATGCAGGAATATTTACTGCCTAAAAACACAATGAAAAAACTAACTGTGGATCTTGGGGCCAACTCTTCCACACGTTGTTCTTAGCAGAAGGCAAGAATATTTACTTTGAGGTTGGGAGAGAGGGGAAGTCCCATTCACTGAGGAACAGAGCAGGAAACTACTGGTCAAAATTCCCAATAACAGTCTTATCACCTTAAAGGAAGCTGGAACTCGGCTCGGTGTTGCAAGAAAGTGCGTGAACGTCACACGTAGGTTTGGCCTCTGCATCTGGGAGTGCCGGATCTTACGGAATTTGGGTCTCGCTCTGCTTAGTGCTCTAAGCCTACTTCAGGCATGCTCACAGCACAAAATTAAACACATGTATCTATTTTTTTGGTGAGACCAAGGCTCCAGCTATTCAGTGAATTGAACTCTCCCTGTGATGAGACGTAAGGCTACACAGCAGTAGTTACTCCGTTATACGTAGATCATAAAGGTGCGCTAGCCTGAGGTCAGACAGGAACATCAGACCCTCACAGTCGGGAAAGGCTGTTGTGACTACAGCTCCTACTAAAGCAACATAGAAAATAACTGATCACGCTTTCCAATACATTAACACACAATAACATAACACTTTTTATATTGTCCTTCAAATGGCACATTAACAAGCGTCGTATGGATTGAAGTATGTTACATTAGAGAGTTAATATTTATACATTACTTCAGCATGCAAAGCTGCTCAGTAAAAGTGACAATAGAGTGTAATTCACTAATGGCAAACTAATTACAGTAATTTAACAAATGCAACACCCACATGTCACTGATTGAGGAAGCCAAGCTGTATGCCTAAAACCATAAATAGCTGGAGATTTCAGTTCAACTTATGGAAGTTATTCTTGTTCTTTTTTATTTTCATTTTCACAGAATTGCTATGCTAATCCTCAAAACTAGTTTCAGTAGTTTTCAAGATGAAAAGAAACAATTTGGCTAATTTGCAAGTTACAAAACAAGGGAGGGGACTTCAAGCATGCTTATGATACACAAGTTAAGTGCCAGATACCACACCTAGACAAGCTTGAGCTAGTTACCATCAGGACAAAAACAATGCTTCAAGTTATTTTTCACCACGCTGATGCTACTAATGTATGATCTCCAGTGGGGCTACTTGTTGCAAGCATCTACAAGGAATTCCAAGTTATTACAAGGAATCAAGAAAACACAAAGCATGCAGCTAAATAAGGATGCTGACATTCAGTGTGATGTGGAGTAATGTATCTCTGATATCACAGAATATTTAAATTGAAAAAAAGAATAATGTTTCAAGTGAGGCCTTCTTCACAGTATTACGATTAAACAGTTATTCATCCTGATAAAAAATACCAAGATTTTTAGAAGAGAAGCAGCAAGTAGATTCATGACCGTCTTGTGACCACGTCAGGACAGTGTATTTTGAAACTTGCTACTCAAACTCCTAACGTACAGCATTCCTTATTTATTAGTCAGTAGATGAAGAGAGCGTACCCCTCCTGGCACTTTTCCTGCACTGGGAAAAGCGACAAGCTTTGCATCATTTCAGCCTCTATCCTCTTTAATATGCCAATTTCAGAGGTTGGCAAAAGACAAAATATGGTGCACTACGGCAATTAATGGACTATTACGTGCCATAGAAAAGCACGACCAGATTGAGAGTTATTCTGAAGAGACCTTCCTGCATCTGAATAAACAGTTTCCTAGGTTATTGATCCTCATCACTGCACTTATATTTAATCCACTCCCTCACGGTAGCAAAGCAGGTTGCAAGACAATGTTTAAGCAAGGAGAGAAAAAAAAAAAAAAAAATTGAAAAAGTTTTACCTTTGAGCGACAACTGGCTACATGTTTTAATGATTCCCTTGTGCGTAGCACAAACTGCACAATACTCCGTGACAGGGCATCCTTTCATCATTAAGAGAAACGCACGCACCTTCTTCCCCCACAAGCTATCTCGGTGGTATAATGAGCATCCTTGCAACAAAGCACTCCTATTGAGCAGCTTGGTACTATAAGAATAGTTACGTTCTCTTTCTTAAGGGCAAATATTCCCTCATTATAATGGAGTTTGACGGCTTTCCGTTAATGTTCAACCACTGCGCTGGGAGGAGGCAGTTTTGGAGCTAGGAAGTAACAGCTATGCTGTCTTCAGGTCAACACACCAACAAAATATAGGTGACAGGCCATGTGATGGAAACCTTGTGCTCCCTACAAGGGTCAGACTGAAGAGAGCTCTCCTTCAGCTAGAAACAGGTTGCATTCCAGAAAAGAAGAAAACCCAGGCTGCTACAAATAGCATTCACAAACAGATTAACTAGAATACAGAAATGTAGGAATTTTACATTAGCTTCCTCTTTCCCAAAAGCAAGCTTTTGAGGAAGCTAGTTAGTATTTAAGACAGGTTATAATACATAGATATATTAGAATTATCAAGAGAATGAATCAACTTTAAAAGTCACCTTGTACCTTAATGTTTGACTTATATGAACAATGACCTTCAGAATAAGCAGTACTGAAAGTAGTCAGCAACTTTGAAAGCAGCTGGCAACTTCCAGGCAGATTTTTAACTTTAAGGTAAAGAACACAGGCAGTAAAATGCAAGTCCTATACCAGCCCTATTCATATCGATATAGCAAGAGAAACAAACAAACAAAAAAACCTATGGCAACTTGCTCCACGTTTAAGATGCCTCTTAAAGGGCCTCAGCTTCTTGGTTAATTCAGAGTTTAGCTGAGTGTTCCTCCTGCCTCAAGAGCACATGTGGCCATCCTCAAGATGACACGGTACAGGTGCTGGATGCCTGTGTCTCAGCGGCCCCGGAGAGCTATCCGGCTCTACTCATCTCTTAGGGGAAAAATAAACAAAGAAACTTACTTTAACTTCTGTTTTTCTTAATCGACTTTCAGAACCGAGAACTGAGAAGAGGAACAAGCATCAGCCACACATTAATCAGTACCTAAAGAGGGGTTTGGTCCGGTTTTAGAATAAACGGCGGAGACACATGATCCAATTAAATTCTAATTACGTAAGTCGTAGGCAAGAGTATTTACACAGGCACTGATTACAGCTATTAGAGTCTAAAGTCGCCGGCCGGAGAAGCTCTGCTTCCTCTTGGCCGTCCCGACCGCACCGCCGCGGGGTTCGTTTCGTCTTTAACCTCCCCCCTCCCACAGTTCTCCTCACAAACAACGGGAGACGTCGGTCTTCGAAACCCCCGGCTCCCAACCGTGCCCCCCTCCGGCGG
>NW_009607132.1:0-509 GCF_000690535.1 Cariama cristata | reverse complement strand
TTTCACGAGGGCAGCAAGCTTCAGACAAAATTATGTGCTGTGGCTAAAACACTCAAATGAAGGCTATGAGCTTTCTGCTTTCTATTGGAAAATAAAATTTTTAAATGCTTTTAAAAGCAATTTTTAAAAGGAGATGGCATCTGTTTATTGTCTCATTCATTGTAACAGCTGACACTTTTCAAAGAGATAAACCAGCACTTTTTATTTTTACTTGGAGTTTCTACCTGTCTTTCTGAGGTATTCCTGGTGTACTAACATTTTAATTAAAATGTTCATTTTTTCTGTGTTTGAGAAATACTATGGTTTCTTTAAACATAAGAAAGTGCACTTAGTTTATACAACTGTAAATCACGTTATTCCATAATAGAAACTGTATACATTATGTGTTTTTGCATTTCATTAGCATTTCGAAAGTAGTATTTGGGAACTGCCTCTTCACGCCCAACTAACATAATCATTTTCAGCTTTGTTGCAAAGTGTCCATTTTTTAATGCCGTATTTTCGTGATC
>NW_009607131.1:0-210 GCF_000690535.1 Cariama cristata | reverse complement strand
CCCCCCCCTCCATGCCTGCCGCAGCACGCCTGCACCCCACCAACACCCCCGAATCGATCTCCCCCCATCCTCAGCCCCCTGCAAAGATGCACGGTGGGTGCACACATGCTCCCCAACAAGGGCAGGACCCCCGCTCACCCTCCAACACCAGCACCCAGCGAGCCCTCGCCGCCGGAAGCACCCCGAGCCGCAGACGTGGGGGGGGGACAG
>NW_009607130.1:16493-22119 GCF_000690535.1 Cariama cristata | reverse complement strand
TATATATATATTTTTTTTTTTTAATTAGGACATATAAGACTCTCAAGTGAGACCCCAAACCTCTATTTTGTAGTGGAATTTAAACTGATATATTAATGACTCCCTGATATGTCTAGATGAAGAGCACTGAGATGTGCTGGAAACTGCAGTTTGTTACTGCCCACGGCAATGGTTCTTAGATTAGAAAGGATTCCACTGTGGTTTTGCCATTTTATTTTACTTTTTATATCGACAACTCTTGTCTTTTGAATACTACAGAGCAAGCTCACCAATGAGTCCAGATCATTAAATTTCTGAGAACAACAGTGAGATAATTTGTATATTCTTTGTGTTTCTACAAGGAAGCACAGAAGAGTAACAAGCAAGAACTTTATTTTACCAAATGAGTATCTCTGCTCTGTAACAAAAGTCTCTGTTCTTCTGTGGCCAAAAAAAAGTTTAATTCAAAAGATTTTCCTTTAATAAATTAATCCAGGTCTGGGCTGGATTTACTCAAATACTACACTAATGCAGGATGAAAAGCTGATGATAGACTACTGGCAAACACCTCAGTCATAAACAAAATTTTTTCTTATGCATGTATAGTTGCATACCGTCATTTCTGTGAGTTCTTGGGAGGGAGGGAGGCAGGCTTTGGCAGGTGTTTGTTCATGCCTTGACAGTGATCATACTTCTAGCAGAAAAGTTAATAATTCTAATTTTAGAGGTTAGCTGCTAGACACTGTGCTGTTGTCCATCTGACTCCTGAATTTTTGCTATTTTGTCAGGAAATAGTTTTACACAGAGCATGTTTAGAAACCTGCTATACTGTGTCACATTCAAAGGGTGTCTTCTAAACTTGTGTCAAGAGCTTGATCTTATCTTGCTAGCAAAAGTCAGATTTATTTATTTGTTTCATTACTTTTATACCAGATACTACTTTGACAGCTGCTGCTGAGAAACACTAAAATAGCTTAAAAATAATACAGCAGTAACATCAATATGCACCACAGAGCTTTGCTGCAGATGTTTTGGGATGAAATACAAAACCTCCCAAATAGCTGCAAATGAAAACAAAACGATATGTGCTGATTTATGTTGCATTCTGAAGGTCAATAAAGCTGGGATCTGGCAAAGAGCACGCAAGAGCAAATTCAATAGGAGACATCTGCCACTGATAAGTGATGTTGCCAGTGCTGCAGAACTCAACAGAATTTGACAGTAAAAAGCATCCTTACCGGTTTTAAACTATTTAATTAGCCACTGACAGGCAACATGAGAACACAAGAATGTATTTACGCTTATGTTGGTGAAAAATATTTGGTCAAATGGTCAGTCCAGCAGGAAATATTTAAAACTTTCAAAGTTATGTCACACCCACAACATGTGAGTGGACTGTGAAAGTCTGATCTCTCTGAGAGCTCCAGCTGCAAAAAAAACCAGACCTTAGCTTGGGTATGTATCATGGAGTCATCTGAGAATAGTCCATTAGGTCCAGTTTGTGTCACTCAAGATTAACACCTGGATGTGTGCAGTAAAACAGAATTATTCCACTTCAGTTAGGAATGAAGACAGGGGATGGTTCACCTCTTATCTCTGGTCCCTGTCTTCACAAGATAAAATACACTCTTTAATGGCCACAGTTCTTGTGGCCTCAGCAGAAAGGCCAAAGATAGATTAAGTTCTGAAGTTTGAATTACTTTTTCAAATCCCTTTTGGAAGTGAGGCCTGTGTAACACAGAGGAAACACGTTGGAAAGAGAAGCTGGAGGAAGTTAATGTTGTTCCTTCATGTGGTTCTTGATCTGTGACTGAAAAACAAACCTAATTCTTGTGCATCGCCAGTGTCAGGTTGGCTATAGCTGTGACGTGTTTGGGTAGACTCCTTGTGACACACTGGGAGAAACTAGTATGTGGGGAGGCCAGAAGTTTCTTATTTCTCCCACCAACCGTAAATCTTATGTCATTGTCATATGGTGGCAAGGGGTGGGAAAAAGCAACTAAAATATGATTTTCTTGCAATTCTCCAGTCCACAGCAGCATCTCTGCCTGCACCCTTACATTTTTCTAGAAAATTGATTAAAAACCCCCAGAAAATAATTTAATGCTTCATTTCCTAGTTTGCAATATTTTTAACTGTAAAAAGCATAATGACAAATGAAGACCTGCAGACACGGGAACAGGCTCTTTCCATCACTGAAGCTGAACTGTGGGTGTTCCCTTTGCAAGCTGCTTTGTCTTATGTTTAAGTTAAATTTGGAATAATCTGTACTTTTGGAGTCTAATTTTATAAATACTTAGGCACAGAAGTAAACATACACATGTAGCATCAGAAATGTTAAATATATATAAAGGGATTTCTAAGTGGTAAATATATTTGTTAACAATACTTTGAATGAATAAAGTTCTAATTAAATCTTCAAAGGAAATGTGGCAATTGGTGGTACATATTTAAACAGGACTGTCTATATTAAGAAGTGGGAGAGTGTAAATTACTCTAAGAATCAGTAACTGGAAAATAGAAAGTGATGCTAACATTGCTTGACAATGTTTCTCTAATTTCAATGATGATGGGATTGCGGACAGTTTATTCTAACCTTATCTAAGAACTTATCTATCTGACAAGAGAGCAAGGTAAATAAGAGTTATGCTGTAATAGCAGTATACAGAGAATATTCCCAGCTCACTTGGGTTTTTTTCTTACTATAATTGTTAATTGCTCTTTTGAAGTAATGGCTGCAATTGATTTTTTTCCTCAGATTTGAAGGACTTAAAAATATTGAAATACAAATAATGAGATTAGTAAAAGATAATCCTTTGAAAGAAAAAATCTGGACTGCATGTGAGGAAGTGCGTAACACAAACATTCTGTGGGAGGAAGTCTTTTAATTGCAGACATCGTTACAGATAACACTTTAACACAAAGTTTGCAATCTGTTAAAACATCCCTCATCACAACAGATCCAGAATGCACATGCACAGCCAGAGAAGTAACCTGACCTTGTGTGAGGAACTAGGGGCCAGTGAGTAGGCTTATACTCTCTGAGTCCCTAGCATTACACTTTTCAATCATCTGTATTGTTGGCTATTTGCTTGTGTTCAGCTAAGCTTTGGGAGAGCTGAGTTCACTACTTTTGCTGGTAAACTGGGCTGTAGTAGCCTTTGCTATGCCCAAGAATCTTTGCCTGACCCACAGGAATGATGCAAGTGAGAACCTGGGCATGTGAGACCCCTCTAACAAGTTCAGGCTACATCCAGATGTAAGAACATGCCTGCCTGTTGGGCAAATGAGTATCTGAGAATGGGCTCAGACTCCTACTCCATTAGGAATTTAGACCAGGAGTTTTCAGCCTGTGGCTCATGAGCTATTTTTGACTTACAACCTATAGAAGGCAATTAAAAAAAAGGAAGCCTGCTGCTGCTAGGCTCATATTTGCTCCACAGAGGTCTGGTCAGCCCTGGAAGATTTGCAGGGATATAACAATTAAACAGAAAAGAAAAAAAAAAAAAAAAAAGCCTGATTTGCAAGTCCTACTTTTCGGTGGAGATTGCAGTTTAAATGATGCAGTCAGTCACAGGAAGACATTTGAACTAAATGCATGGAGTTGTAAGAATGACAATTTAAGTAACTGGGAGGAAAATTCTTTAGGTGAATCACGTTAAGTTCAATGGGAGCAAGTTCAGGCCCAAAACTAGAGAAGATTAAAGAAATAACGTGTGTTCTATTACGTGTTCTGTGGAATTATATATAGTTATCTATTAATCAGAGAAATAAAGTGATTTTTGGAAAGGATAATTTTAAATTAACAAAAGCCTTGAATACCCCAAAACTAATCAACTGGAAAGAAAGACCTTGTTTTTGTTGTGAATGACCAATGATAAATATGCAGTGTAATGTGGTTTTGCATGGACCACAGCAGTTTTTCTTTCAGATGAAAACACATTGTTGCTTTATTATGGTACCTATTTTTAGTAGTAATATTGGGAGATTTATAAGGAATCATTATGAACACAATTAAAACAATCCTATTATCCTTAACGTGCACTTTTGCCAGTTGTGATGTGTGTTTCATTCTCTGGTTCATCTGCCTCTGAATAAAAGAGGTTAAATTAGACCCCACAAAATTTAATTATAGGCGTATTTGCCAAAGTGGAAAATAGAGCTTTCTAAACTGTTTTGAAGTGCATTATGTCATTTAAAGCTTTATATGGTGCATAATAAATGGTGCATATTCCAGGTGAGTCAATCACCATGTTTCTCCAGAGATAATGAGTGGTAAGAGGAAAATCAGGGCACAGACTTTTTAATAGTCTTTATAAAGGACGTATTTTAAAGATATAAACCTCCTCAAAATCTGAAGAGCTTTTGTATTATTCATAAAGTGTTTTTAATTTTTTAGATTTAGCCTCTTTTTTTTTTCAGGAGTGGCAAATATGCTTACAGATCAAATCAATCACAATTCTCTATAGTCTGTATTTAAAAACTCTGTAAGAAACTTGTGAAGACTTCCTTTTCTATACCACTGAATGACTAACTTTATATGAATCTTTTGTACAAGCTTTACAGTCTTAATCACTTTGCAGTTGGGATTTATAGATGAATAACATGTCTCTATATTGAAGGAAAAAAGACTAAAATCTGTGGCCCAAATCCTACTATTGAAAAGGAAATGGTGGATTGTTGTTTTTGTAGATCTAAAGGATTTTTCTTTTTTCATTTTTAGGATTAAATCCTGTTACACAATTTCTCATTAGTCAAGAATTCAACAAGTTGTTCGTATAAAATTCAATCTAAAAAGGTTTTAGCAAAGAAAAAAGAATACAGAGAAATGGCTGACTAATTAGAAGAGAAAGTGAAAATGATTTGTCTAGCTCAAAATGCCGTAACTATGCCATTTCCACGAACATAGATTATTATGAAATGTAAATCACCAAGGAACACATAAATATAATGCAATTTTAGATCAAGTACTCCAGAAAATTAGTACTCCAGGTGTGGCCTCAACACTGATGAAGCCACACCTGGAGTACTGTGTCTAGTTCTGGGCTCTCCCGTTCTAGAGAGATATGGACATACTGGAGAAAGTCCAACAAAGGACCATGAAGATGATTATAGGACTGGAGTATCTCTTCCATGAGGAAAAACCGAGGGAGCTGGAACCAGTTGTTCAGCCTGGAGAAGAGAAGGCTCGGGGAGATCTTATCGATGTATATAAATAACTGAAAGGAGGGTGCAGAGAGGACGGGGCTCTCTTCAGTGATGCCCAGTGACAAGACAGGAGGCAATGGGCACACCCTGAAACACCGGAGGTGCCATCTGAACATCAGGAAACACCTTTTCAATGTGAGGGTGACCAAACATTGGCACAGGTTGCCCAGGGAGGTTGTCAAGTCCCCCTCCTTGGAGATGGTTAAAGCCAGTCCTGGACAACCAGCTCTAAGTGGCCTTGCTTGAGGAGCAGGCTTGGGCCAGATGACCTCCAAAGGTCCCTTCTAACCTCAGTCATTCTGTGATTCTGTGAAAAAATCAACCACACATAATTTCTCCATTTTCTCATGTAGCTGGGTGGTTTGTTTTTTGGTTTGTTTTTTTTTTTTTTTTTTTTTTTTTTTTTTTTTTTTTTTTTTTTTTTTTTTTTTTTTTTTTT
>NW_009607130.1:7013-16462 GCF_000690535.1 Cariama cristata | reverse complement strand
ACCTTAATTGTTCCATTTTCTCAGTGAGTGGGGTTTTTGGTTTTTTTTTTTGTTTGTTTTGTTTTTTTTGTTTGTTTGTTTTGGTTTGGTTTTTTTGTTGTTGTTGTTGGGTTTCTTTGTTTGTTTGTTTTGTTAGATAAGTTTATACAGTTCCCACCTTTCTACATCCTACTATGTAATCTGCCCATGGACATGTGGAGCTTAAATCAGGGCATATGGGGAAGGAAAGGAATATGATAGAATTGATGCTGCCTCTTCATGCACCCTCCCTAGGAATTCTAGTTATTAATGGACACAGAATTCAATGCTGTCACATCATGACAAAACAAAAGCAGGACATAATTTTTCTTCCCGCAACAAATTATTTCTTGAAAGCAAAGTTACTTGGTATTTATGGATGTCATTTTCAGTTAATCTGGATTTAAAAGTCTAGGCAACTTTCTTTGCATGGGTGTATTTTCTGGTTACCACTTTTATAACAGGATTTCATGTAAATGATAACAAGATAAACAGAAGCAAAAGGAGCTTACTGCATATTAGTAATTATTAATTATTAGTATTATTTAGCCCAATTGTATTACTACAAAATAATTCACTTCCCAAAATGTTTCTATCTTGATTAGAAGTAATTTGTCACAGTTGCGAGACAACTCTACCTGGCATTACCTGTATATCATGACATGAAAGTGGCAAGGTGTACACCTCTTTTGCATTTTCTGGAGACCTGGGATAATGAGTAGGGAGGGTGGATCAGAGCTTGAGTTTTCAAAAGTTGTAATTTTCCAAGACTTCTAGCACAATCCCTGGCGATTCTATTGAACAGCAAGTCCAAAAACCAGGCCCTCGGTAATTATTGCAAATTTGTGTAACAAAATGAAGGAAGCAAAACCTACAGACCCTACTTCCCAGGGCTGGTTTGCTAACTGTTAGACTACAATGCACACAGTTAAAACTGGAGAAAGCTTTTTTGTGCACAGATTCTACAGCCAAGTTAAATACAGGCATTTGTAGTTGACAGCAGGCCATAGGTCACTTGCCTGGTGTTTTTTTTTTAATTTGAATATACTGGAAATGACTGTTGGAAAATCACTGTAAGCATGAAATAAAAGCTACTTATGATAGCAGTGATACCTCAGTAATATTATAAATAAATAAGAAAGTTCCATCAAAAGACAAAGTAGCTTGCTTTTCGTCAGAGGCAAGTATCAATGAGCAATTAGGTCACTATTTAGCAGAGTCGAAGTAAAACGTAAGTATTTAAGCCTGTTACCTGTTATTTAAACCTTGTAAGGTACCGGAACAGCCTTCTATTCATTTGTAAAATTAAACTGCTCAGAGTATAAAACAAAAAAGGTTTTGAATGATTCATAGTTTAAAAATGTACAGACCTGGTCTCCTCTTCCAAAAATTAATAGTCCCATTTATTTTAGGAATGATCAAATAATGCCCTGTTCTATCATTTAAAATTTTTAATAGTAGAAAGCTTGCACAGATAAAATGTGGCGACATAAACGACTATGATCATGTAAATGCTTGCTTAGCATGTCACTTGAGAGGAATTATTCCTTATGTTTACACTTACCTGCTTTTATCTTATTTGTCCAGTTACCATCTTAAGCCATTACCAAGGAAAGGATATAGTAAGAGATGCTTTTTCCATTAGATCTAGTATTATAAACTTATGCTGTCTACTCTCCAAAAGCCATGATTTCACCATCTGGGAAGATGAAACCTTTGTAAAGGGATGTGCACACCAGGTTTTCTTCTATTTTACTTCCGTAAAATTATCTCAAGTCTCATCTTGGGGAAAACAAA
This sequence comes from Cariama cristata, assembly GCF_000690535.1. Classification (NCBI taxonomy): domain Eukaryota; kingdom Metazoa; phylum Chordata; class Aves; order Cariamiformes; family Cariamidae; genus Cariama; species Cariama cristata. Next base: position 14,647 of record NW_009607130.1, on the reverse strand, counting down.
AAGTTTGAAGATCAGATCACAACAAGAATTATGTACAAGAAATACAAGGACAAAAAAGAAGACTGTAGAAGTGGAAACAAAAATTAAAGCTGGTCTCCCCTGTTCCACAGCTGTAGTTAAAAATTGTAGGTGTTTTTTTGTTTGTTTGGTTTTTTTTGTAGATTGATCGTTGTTGAGCAAAAGAAAATGTATGGACTTCAACAACACTTAGACTATTTAGGCATAATTCCTGACTCCCCTGCAAGCACCTAAGAGAAGGTGGCTCAAATCCAGGTGAAATGCTCTTGGGAATGCCTTTCGGTAGTGGAGTAATGCAGGGCTAAAGGAGAGGCATGTTCGACGAGTAAACATGCAGCTCTGCCATTCTCTTCTATGTTGATTTTGTCAGATTCAATTTATTACTCTTTTGTCTTTATGTCTGCTTGCAATTGAAAATCACTGGTCTCTTTTACTTGATTTCCTTTGTTGGTGTTGTGGTTTGTTTTTTTTTTTTTTTTTTTTTTTATCCTCCATTTCATTTTTGTGTAGACTGTAAGGTCAGACAATAATATAATGACCAGAAACAGCATAGGTCTGTGCATATGTCAGGAGATCTATTAGTTCCTGTAAAATACATTGTATTGTATTAGGATAACAGTATCTATAAAAGTAGGAGTGGAAAGTTGTGGTTTTAAATGATTTGTTACTTGCAAAGTATGAAAAATGAGCATTTTGTAGAGTTTAATGAATGACATTTTTCCACCATGTCACAGCACAGCGCACAGTCCTACTGGGCTATTGATCAGTTTTATTAGCAGACTGCAGAACATTTTCTAAGAGCTTTTTCACGTTAACAAATATTTAGAAAATAATGACCATTACATGAGTAGATTCCCATAGGTTATGTCAGTGTAATGCTGTTACTACACTGAGGAATTTCCAAATCCTTCCTTTCTCCTTATTCTGATTGGTTGTGTGCACTGGCTTTTCTTTTCTGAGGAGTAAAAATACAATTTATAAATTCCTTCTGTTGTTCCCATGTTTATATTAGTGTTGCACCTAGTGTAAATGGAAAGAAAGCCTGCATTGAAGAGGTCGCTTTTTTTTTTATATAGATATCTCTGAGCCAAGTTTTGATTCAACTTCTTGTTGTGCTAAACACTGAAACAGACACAGAACATCACTTATTTTTCTCTTCAAGCTTACACGTAGAAACATCTTTTGTTCCTGCATACGTAGAAGAAAACAGCGTTTTTCTGACCTATTCTTGCTAAATGGAACTGAAATCAGAGGGGTCAATAATTTTTTTTTTTTTTTTCATATTGTTGTAATCCTCCAGTTTTATCACTAGGGGTGCTGTAGCCATGAAGCTTCTCTCACATTCTGAGAATTATCTCTTAAAGTCAGGAGGGCATGAAATCACACCTAACAGAACTTGCCTAGCCACAGCATCTTAAGGATATACAGTGGTATAAATAGATAAACCTACGTATGTAGTCGTATAAATACAAATAGTGCCTTGGTATAAATACCACTGGTATATAAATACCAACCAGTATTAGTCAGTAGCAATATACAGAGTCCCACAGGATTTAATGTCATACAGGACATTTAGAATTGTATACAGAGAGCATGCAGTTTTCCAGGAGACAGTGAACAAGGAGACGTCCCAGTGGCTTGTGGATACCACCTATCTTTTGGCAGTTTTAATAAGAATTATGATTGTTATTGATGATTGATATTTCTCTAAATTCTATATTAAGGTAGTGTGTATTATTCTCAATTACCTAAAAATATAATATTGAGCAGTGCTCTCAGTTTGCTTTATAAACTGGTAATTGTTGACAAAGTTGTCATTTTAGAGTTGATCAGGTTTTCTCCAGAGAAGTTTTCTCTGAATCGATTCAGGAACTTTTGTTCCCACAAAATGCATTCAGTCCCCATTTTCAAAACCCAAAGGTAGTTCTTCAAGTCTGGGAGATACTACTTTGACATTTGGCGGAGGAAGGAACTAATAACCCTTTGAGATCCACTCTGACCTACTTTTTTTGATTCTTTGGTTGCTGTATTACGCTTTCAGTTGAACCAGAAGCTCAGCTTTTGAAGCTCCATTGGATCCACTCCACTTATGGAATCATAGTCAGGATACCGGATTGAGGCCAGATTGGAAAATCCTGTTGAGACAAGAGGTTGATGTTTTAGTGGCCTTGCCTTGTGTATGTTTCACATACTTTCCGTATAATCCCATATTTTGGTAAATTCTATCTCAGATGAAATATTTACTATATGACTCAGAAAAAATGTTTGAGAAGAGTTTCATCCTGTAAAAGTAGCTCACATTGGGACAAGCCTCTTAAATATCTTGCATTCTGGGGCCTTGAATTTCTTTCTGGTTATTACTTTCCTCCTGTAATTATTAATATATAATTTATCTATCAGAAATTTCAGGGAACTGGATTCTTTGTGTTTCTTTGAAAGGAGAAAAAAAATTATTTAAATTCCATTAGTTAATTTTTATTTTTGCCTTTTTACTCTGGGGTGGAGGCTCGCAAATGTCTGAACACTGGTTATCCCTTGAGCTCAGGCTGTCTATCACTAATCAGTTTTGGTTTTAACTAGAAATGTCTCTTCTGAGAGAAACAGGTTGCAGTTAATTAATGGTCTCAGTTACAGATTAAATGATTGAATACTGGCTTGTGATAACTACCTCAGGTGAGACTAGAATCTGCTCTGCCTAAAATTCACTTTCTTCTTGGGTGTGGTTCAGTACTGCAGTATCCCTGCTCTTAATATTACTTTAAATCCTTTGCACACAGATTTCATTAGGTCTACCATGTGTATGCATCAGAAGGATTTCCACAGTACCCTAACCTGATAGTTATGACCAGTCAGCCCTTGAAGCTGTACATTCCCTGCTACTCTATGATATGTTGTAAGCATCGATCATGATCTGCATTCCTAAAGTGCATGAAAATGCACCGTGATTACATAAGAGGTAACACATCACTTCTGTTTATTATTGATTATTTTGATTAATTCCTCTTTCTCAATTGACAAAGTTTATGGTGATGTGTATTTCTGAATGTACATCATATCCTACAAGGACATTTATTTAAAAGGTGACTGTTTCCCTAGCTTTGTTGATTGATTCATAAATTACATAGTATATTAAGATATTACGAATGCCAGTAAACATCAACACCAAACACCTGTCTCACTATGCACATAAAATACTACACTGAATTTCTAAAGTAACATATAAGACAACTTCAGCATACAAACGTTTTTATATTTAAACAATGAGATGTTTAATGTTCCTGGGTTACTTTACTGAAGCCTGATGATGAAACATCAGAAAATTGTTACATGAGTAGCAGATCTAGTAATTTATTTGTGACATCTGAATTCCTTGATGTAAATGGAAAGTTCTTCAATAATCCATTAATAAGATCTGTTTTCTCTATCTGCTGGTCTACCTCTGTGAAGCCTGTAGAAATGCAAGGTCTTTGCAATGTCTTTACCTCTTGTCATTTTTGGTTGAAATCAGCTTAGAGAAGTTATTAAGACAGTGTGATGAACTAAGTCTTGTTTCTTCAGGAAATTAGGCTAAAATACTGGGGTTTTTTGACCATTGAAACATAGTGCATAAGCAGTATTCTATAAACAGTGTGTCTGCTTCTCATTAGCTGATATCAGTATTGGTATATTGTAGTATTAAAAATGGAAAGTTAAGACACATGAAATCAGATTATTGAAGTGTTTTTCCACTCTGGAAGTGATTTTTTGCTGAAGTGCATTAGAAATTCATGTTACCTCTTGTCTTTGTTGTCCAGCTGTCAGTTTGCCACTAATTTACCTGAGCAGCAGCATCTCTGTTGTTTTGCTTTGTGAACAGAGATGCAGAAATCATGACAATCTGCCTTCCAAAATTTCAAGAAAAAGTTAATAGGTTGGCTAAACTTCTTCCTTGCAGCTTTTCTATTAGGAGTTTTGAGGGTTTCGTTGAATAAGCAGCAGCAAGGCAGATTGCATTACAATGTTGAACACACGTTCCTTCATTAAGAGAAGAAAGGCTGAGAAAGGACTAAGACTAAGAAAGGCTGAGGAGCTCGCGTGTCCTGACATTTCCACTAAATGCCTTAGTTTTTACAGAAAAATATTGGCACCTTATACTATGCAGTATATGGAAAGAAGAAGAATATAGAAGTAAGATTAGGAGACAACTGTTTCTGGGCATATTTCAGTAAACAATACTAGTAAAATATGAACTAGTTAGTACCAGATAAATATTAAATTGTGAGTTTTTCACAGATCTCTAATTTAAAGTAAGTCTGAATATGACACAAAATAATTTAGAAATTTTCTTCAAGGAAGTATCTGTAAATCCAAATAAAAAGATTTGAACTTGAGAAAGTGGGATTCTTAGAACTGCTTACAAGATTGATTCATTATGATTTTAGAAAATTTCGTAATAATGTTCTTTCCTCACATTGTTTTCAGTAAAAGTTAGAGATAACAGAGGTAGATAAAATAATGGAAGACTTGTTAAGTTTAACACTGAACAAGAAGTCAGTTTGGACATTATTTTATCTAAACCAGTAACCCATTCACCTCAGACAAAACTGTGCCTAATAGCTGGAGTCACAGCTGATGTAGTGTGATATAATCCTAACCTGTTTTCCTTCAGCTGAGACTCCAGCTCTGAAACTGTACAGTTCAAGGCAAAAGTTTCTGTTACCACCCCAATTTTATTTGTTGCCTGGGGAATGGGGTCACCAAATGCTTTATTTGTAGACATTTAATACAGATTGAATCTGAATGTTATTTTATTAATGGAGAGTCATTGTTTTAAATGAATCAGATATTTAAACTATCTACCAGGAGTCCAAGTATTAATTAAAAAGAATGTGCCAAAGTCAGTGGCAGAAAAATACCATAATGATGAACAATTATTAAAGGATAAGATCCTTTTCTGGCAGAAGATATATTCCTTGGATTTTCCTGTCAATGCCTAAAGCAGCAAGAGCTGACACAGTTAGCTGTTGGCAATTTAATCTCAAATTGCAGGAGGCTTGCCAGACAGAATTTTTAAAACTTCAGGATTCAGAGACTTTGTATTGCATGTGCCTGTAAATTAAACCTATTGGAATCTTTTACCAAATCTTAATTGTAGAAAATTCAGGAAAAGGCAAGATCATTTATTTATCCTACAAGTTAGGATGGCAAAACTATAATTTTGAAATTAAAATCCTTTAATGAATATTTATCACCATCTCCCCCTTCCCCAGACCCCAAAATTGCTTTAGCATTCCTTGGCACCAAATATCTCCCTTATTTTGGTAGATGATCATGTTTTCATGTCAAAACAACTTGAGGAAGAAAGAACAGTATGTCCTATGAACTATGTCAAACTCAGTTCCAGTCAACAATTCAAGCTGTGATAATCTTATATTATGCTTCTTAAAATAGGTGCTTCTTTGTACAAGTTATTTCCCATTAGACTGTGGAAAGGGACTTCTCAATCATTTTCTACATAGTTGTGAGTACTAGCATTGAATTAATCTGTCATATCTGACTGAAGGCTTCCTTCTAATGCCTAGATCCTAATTCTGGACCTCTATAAATAAGCCATCAAATATTTGTGTTACTATAGATATGCCTTGTTTCTGAAGGATCAAGTTTTCTTTCCATTTAATGACAAATCTTAACATTCATGAGATAAAAGCCATAGTGTCTCTACCAACAGTGGTAAAGGCCATTACAGGCTATTAGGTAGAAATAGAAGATGAAGGGTGCAGTTCAAGACCCAATATTTCCTTTGAATAGTTTATTTTATTTTGCAGTTGAATATTGTTCAATAGGCATCTGAGTGTATCCCATTCAGATTATTTTACAATTTAGAGAGCATTCATTTTGCAAAAGATTATAAGTAGTAGGGTCAATCATCCAGATAATGATGTAATTTCTTACTTCATCTCATGGACACCAGCATTCCGACCTTTCCTTCAGAGGCTTTTGAAAATGCTGGTTTACTCTGAAAAAATTCCTGTTCTGAAGAGGACACAAATTTACATTGTCGTGTCCTTCGAGATTAACTCAGTTTACAAACAGCAACCTCAGCCTGCTAAGCTCTAGGACATTGTGGGAGTTAAGATAGCTCAGATGAACTAATAAATAAAGTTAGCTTTTACACCTTTCCTATATCATCACTGGCGATAAGGACCTGTAAAAAAATTTTCGATGGCAGCATCATTGATGACAGATTACCGTTTAGATAACATACCTGTTGCTATCTTGACTCTGGAGGCTCAATAAAAGTAAAAAGTTCCTTCATATGACAGAGTGAAGGACAGATCTACTGCAGACAGGCAGTATAACTTTAAGAAAAAGAGACTTACTTTTTTGTAAGGACCTCAGGGTCTTACCAGGGCACTAGGGCCAACGGTGCGCCCTGATAGCAGAGATGACCAGCAGCATCCAGGAGGGAAAATGGGAGAGCAAGGCAAGTGAATAACCGCTCTACTGAGAGCACTTGTTAGACCATATCTAGATCCTGAATCCAGTTCTGGAGATCCCCTCTCCCCAACACAGGAAAGATGTATGAACTACAGAAAGCTCAGCAGAGAGACACCAAGAGCTGAGGGAACTAGGCTTGTTCAGCCAGGAGAAGGTACAGCTTTTGGGGGACCTAACAGCAGCCTGATAATACCTACATGGAAGTTATTAAGAAAATGGAGAAACTGTTTGTTCAGTGGTGCGTGAGGGCAGGGCAAGAAAGCAAGAACATTAAGTTGAAGCAAGAGAGGTTCAGACTGAATATATGGAGAAATCCTGAGAGCAGTCAAGCAGTGGAACAGCTTGCTGAGAGAGCTTGAGCTGTCTCCAGCCTTAGAGGTTTTTGAGGCTCAAGTTAACAAAGCCCTAACCTGGTTGTACTGAGTTTGCATGGCAAGGTTTTGGTAGTGGTGGGGCTACAGGGGTGTCTTCTGTGAGAAGCTGCTAGAAGCTTCCCCCATGTCCGATGGAGCCAATCAGCTCCAAGACAGACCCACTGCTGGCCAAGGCCGAGCCCATCAGTGATGGTGGTAGCACCTCTGGGATAACGTATTTAAGAAGGGGGAAGAAAATTGCTGCAGAGCAGCAGCCGCAGAGAGGAGTGAGAATATGTGAGAGGCACAGGCCTGCAGACCCCCGGTGAGTGCAGCAGGAGGAGGAGGTGCTGCAGGCCCGGAGCAGAGATTCCCCCCAGCCCCTGGTGCAGCCCACGGTGAGGCCGGCTGTCCCCCGGCAGCCCAGGGAGGCCCACGCTGGAGCAGATCCCCACCTGCAGCCCGGGGAAGACCCCATGACGAAGCAGGGGGATGCCTGAAGGAGGCTGTGACCCCATGGGAAGCCCGCGCTGGATCAGGCTCCTGGCAGGGCCTGTGACCCCATGGAGAGAGGAGCCCAGGCTGGAGCAGGTTTGCTGGCCGGGCTTGTGACCCTGCAGGGGACCCAGGCTAGAGCAGTCTGCTACAGAAGGACTGCACCCTGTGGAAGGGACGCATGTTTGAGCAGTTCATGCAGAACTGCAACCTGTGGGAAGGACCGATGTCGGAGAAATTTGTGGAGGACTGTCTGCCATGGGAGAGTCCCCATGCTGAAGCAGGGAAAGA
>NW_009607130.1:0-6982 GCF_000690535.1 Cariama cristata | reverse complement strand
GTGTGAGGAGGAATGAGTGGCAGAAATGTGTGATAAACTGACCGCAACCCCCATTCCCCACCTTCAGTGACGCTTGGGCAGGAGGAGGTAGAGAAAATTTGGTTTTATTTCTCATAACACTGTTCTGATTTGATTGGTAATAAATTAAATTAGTTTCCCCAAGTTGAGTCTGTTTTGCCCGTAACGGTAACTGGTGAGATCTCTCCCTGTTCTTATCTCAAACCAGGACCCTTTCATTGTATTTTCTCTCCCCTTTCCAGCTGAGGCGGGCACTGATAGAGCGGCTTTGGTGGGCACCTGGCATCCAGTCAGGGTCAACCCACCACACTGCTTTGACCTATAGCTGACCCTGCTTAGTGCCAGAGATTGAACCAGAAACTTCCTGAGATTCTTTCCAATCTGAATTATTCTTTGATCCTATGATCTGTAAACCCTAATGTAATGTGAAATGAGAAATTACATCAATGCTCTAATTAACCATTCTGTGTCCAGAAAATTTGTGATACCTGGTTTTGTTCCAAGGACAAATTTTGAGAAAGAGAGAGGAAAGATTTAGTTTACAAAATACCCTAATTATAACTTTAGTTTTCATGAAACTAAAATTTCAAGATCAGAATTGGCACCTTTACCCTTCCTCCACCTAACCCTGATCTTCTTCCTCACAGTGAGTTAACTACTCTGAGGAGACCTGCCAGACACAGAATTTATCATAATAATGGTTAGCTTGGAAATATGCAGCTTGCTGGTGCCTCAACAGGAACTGCTGTGTCTTCATGACAAACCAAATGCACATGGACAAGTATCTTTATCCATCAAAGTACACAGGAAGATTAGACAGAGCATATCCCATTTATAATCCATCTCGCATATGCCTTCTGTCTTTAGGAAGGAAACCGACAGACACTGTGTCATATTTTTTTTGGGGGGGGGGGGGGGGGGTCTTTGTGTGTTTGTTTTTTTTGTTTTTAATAGGCAGTTAAGGAATTTTATGGCTGAGCCAATGGGTAATATGATAAAGAGATTTCATTCTAGAGTTGACAAATCAAATCCAGAAGAATTTACTGATTAAGCACATTTCACTTGGGGTTCTTTTTAGTTGTTGTTGTTCTTGTCTTGGTTCTGTTATCTTGCAATTTCTACTTTATCTGTATGTTTTAACCTTTTCTTCATGGGTGAAACAAGGAAGTATAAAACTATATATGACAAAATATACTTTTCTGCCAAACTTTTCAAAGTTTTTCTCAAAAGCAATAGTTTTTGCAGAACTTGCTGTATTTCTCTTGTAAAAAGCCTTCAAATATTCAATGAGGTGCTTAAAAGGAGATACGATTATGAGTATTTTTCATTTCTCTTTTTTTTTCTTTTACAGTTACGCAGTCTCTTGCCAGCTAGATATTTCATGCTTTATGTTGATATCCTCTACAGCAGAAGTTTCATGCTCCTCTCTAAAGGAACATGCTCGTGCAAGAAGATAGCCTTCTCTTGTTTGATTGCTAGCATACTGTATGCAGAAGATGATAAAATTCAGTTAAGACTAGCTAAATTTTCATCCTGTCAATAGTCTCTTCAGGTCAGGATTATGACATATTACCTGTTCGAAAGTGTGATGGAAATTCGTAATTCCATTATCCTGTTTTGTCCCTGGTTCCTCTGTAGATAGGAAACACTGGAAGAAAAGTTCAAGGGAGCAAATTGTTGTTACTTTTTCTTTCTGAAAAGTTTACATGGTAGATGGGAAGACAAGGCTCTTTACAGAAAAGTCCTTGGCAAGAAACCATGGCAAACTCATTTTTTTTCCTCTGGAGTTATATTGTTATGTATTTTGCTATATTTTCATAGTAAAATAATGCTATTGACTTTTTGAGATTGCTTAGAGCTTTTTCTTTGGCTTTGCAGGTGTGGTGGTGTGTGTGTGACAAGGACCATAACAAACTAGGACACAATCTAATCTGGAAACAACATGGATTATATAGGATTATCAAATACTGTGTTGCAAAATGTGATTAATTGCATAGGTGAAGACAGATAACTAAGTGAAATTCAGGTGGCGCCTTTTTCTCTTTCCTTTCCCTATTCCTCAAAGGCATTACTATTACACAGTCATTTAAAGAGTCGATAAATTTCTTCTCCTCCTTTTGTGTTTGCAAATAACTTGAAAATAGTTTTCCATTTTCCTGAATTGATATCCTAGGCCAAATTATCTGCCAGGCAACTTATTTGGGTACTTGTTTAAATCCATTGTGAAACTATTGATTGCAAATATTCTCCAGAAAGATGACAAAGTATAATCTATTTGTATTAGCTGCACTAATCACATACTTCTATTTCCTGATAATGTAAGACTAGGTCATTGAAACTGATTTCCAGAGCAGTATTTCTGATTACAGAATTGAAACCAACATCCTAACAGTATTGTAAAAAAATTCCTAAAATCTACTGTTCCTATCCTGTTATCAGTCTTGTTTGCTATAGGACTAGCATCTTGTGGAACAAAAGCTGATTTAAATAAAATATTTTTTTTCCAGTGCCTACCTGGAACAGATGTTAAAGAAGACATTTTGTGAGTAGATTTAGGGTGGGAATAGTAAAGGAAGGATACAAGCATAGGAACATGCTACTGTGTGTGTGGATGTTGCAATGTGGTAGTTCATTAGGAAGTAATTCTGGCAACAGCATGCTGCTATACAGTTCCATAATCATCACTGGAAGTCTTACAACTGAGAAAGGCAGTTGTTCTGGGATTGCCCAGTGTGCGTGTAGTGAGTAGATGTGGTATGCAAATAAAGAGCTACACACTGAAGAGGAAGCAGAGGATGGATTAACCATAAACCCAGCCTTTACAATTTTTTTGGTGGGATGATTTTGTTTCTGTAGATGCTAATAAAAAGCAGCCGTGGCATTCAAGAGAATGACATGGGTTCAGCACTTGCGGTCTTCCCAAAGGGAGCAAGGAGAGCAGGGTGCTCTTACCATGTCCCATGTCAGCCTGGCCAAGGACAATACGACTGCAACGTGAAGAGGGGTGGATGAGCTAGCTTTGTTTCAGTCAGCTTGGATAAAAGTAACAATGAAGACATGACAGCACAGGCTCTAGTCACCCAAATAAATGCTCAGGCAAATGTGTATAATGAGTGCTGAAGTCCATGCCTTGTCATCACTTCTACTGTTATCCTACCCAGGTAGAAAAAAAGCTACATTAAAATTACCATAACTGTAGATACAGCCTCATCCAAATGTGGCAACTTTAGTAGAACATAATGAAATATGATGGAATTGGTTATTTTCTTGTTATTCTTTGTTCCATAATAATTGTAGAAGTTAATATTTGGATGAATGACAGCACCAGCAATTGTGACTCTTTATCAGGCTAAGTTCTTGTGCCAAGGACTCTGCAGACAGTGAAGTTTAAGGAGACCCAAGTAGACATGTTCTCAGACTAAATTTCCTATGCTTGTCATACAGAACATTTCAAAATGTCTTCAGAATGCTAGACCTTACTGTGAATAACAGAGTAAAATGTTTTCCTATTGACTCCATTTGTTAGCTTTTAATCCATCTGTATATCTGTGACAAAAGAAAAAAGTAGAGAAGAAATAACTAGCAGAAAAATATATTCGTTTTCTCAGGATTTAATTTTCTTGCTTCACCTGTTAGAGAAAAGGAAGTACCTTAGAATTATGCAGTAAGGATATGTTAATGTTTTGATCTCACTTAAGTCTAGTTGAGACACAAGTTGTTTATGTAGGACTTGAAGGATCGTATTATGAATGTTAGATTCTTCATAAGATGCAGATAAAATCCAGTGTTGCAGAATATAGACATCCAGTCTATGTTAATTTTATCAACTGAAAATCCCAAACTTTACTACTTCTATACAGATGACAAGAAACAGCAGCTATTCCTATTGATGGCAAAACTGTCAGAAAATTTTCAAGTGATACAAAACTAAGTAAATGAGTCTTGAAATCTGTTGGGCCATGGCACACTGTGATATCTTTGTCAAAGAATGTACAGACTTCACATTCATTCCATGTTTCATTCTAACAGCATTGTACCATACCTCCTTTAAACCACCTCAAAATTTCCAGTCAGGTAATGTGACAAACCACTCAGAAAAAAACCCAAAGTTAAAAAATGTGATTAATATTTAGCACCTGAAATAATTTTTACTTTGAGTGATAAAACAAAAGCTATATCTGGTATAGAAGATTAATTATGTAAAATTGACAGACACATTTTCTAATAAATTAAACATGACCAGATTTTGACACATTCATATGTTTCCTACTGTAATGATGGACAGAAAGCTGTGAAGTTAATGGGCATTATACTTTTTCCACAAAGAGCTGTGTAGATGGTAGTGCTTAAAAATCTCTAGTATCAAAGTCTCTTTATCTTTAAGAAGAGCTTTTCTTTATGTGAAGAAATAATACAGGACCTCAGGCCTCACTTATGCTCTTAAGTAGAGCTGAAACAACAACCTAGTACCTGTCCTTCTGACAGGGGACAGATTCATACTGCCGTAACAGCTTGCCCTAGATAATGGTCTGCTAAAATCTTCAGAATGAGAGCTTTTTTTTGTGAAGAGCTTCATTTTTCTAGTTGAAATAGAGATTACTGACATTCCATGCTGAAATCTCTATTTGACAGAAGTTTTACACTGCAATCAGTACTTTGAATTGAGGCAAAGAATGTAAAAATCTTGGCCAGTTAATGAAATTTGAATTAGCTGCTTTGAACATGCATTTGAATGTGATATGTTCTAAGGTTTCTTATGCCTTTTGGCATTTGTTCACAGCTAGTCAGATCTCTTTTTTTTTTTCTGAAATTCTTTTTCAATTCATCCATGGTTATAATGTGTTGGAATAGACTCCTTTTTCAATTGGGAGTGCAAAAGCAAAAGGAATGCATTGTATCTTTGCTGAAGAAATTAGTAAGAATTTCAGAACTTGGCCCAGAGACTGATCTGCAGCCTGTGGACTTATGGGAGGAAAATGCTTAAATGTCATGGGAGGCTTTCAGTCGTTATTGATATTATGGTTATGGTATTTTTTGCCAGAAATACATATGTCCTAACATCTACAGGATAAAATAAGAAAGGTCAAATTTTCAGTGAGTTTTATTGGAACCTCCTGTATGGATTGCACGTATTTGTAGGAAAATTCCAAGGCTTTTATTAGTGGCAATTAGTCTAGTATATATTTTGTAAGATAATTTTCCATCACTGCAGTTTACAAACAATGATATATGTGTTACAACTATAATCAGGGTAAAATAAAGATGTTCTATTTAGTTTTCAATAACCAACACATTTACTATACATCCTATAAAAAAAAAAAAAACACAGGAGAAAACAACATTCTGCTTCTGAAGCTTCAGTGATTCAAACTGAAAATATATTTTTAAAAATTCTGTTTTCTTGGATGTAATTAAAGGTACTGGAGGATTGTCTGGAGCTGACAGCTCTGCAAAGGAAACCCTGCTCTGCAAAGGCAGAACCATCAGGTCTCAAATGCAATGTCATTGCTAATGAAACCAAAAGTATGCAAGAATAATTCTCCTTATGAGAGAGAGGCCCAAGAAATGGGAACAACTGTATAGAAAATGGCTACCAGCTACAAATGATAAAAGGCACTTCAACCAACTTGTGCCAAAAAGAAAAGAAGAAACTTGCTGTTAGGCACAGGATGGGCAAATCAGAAGGAAATGCATCATTCCAGCATAGCCTTTAGATATGTCTCACAAATTTCAGTCAGTTCTAATTCTTATTTAAGTGTAGATGTTTTCAACCTATTAGACTCTCTTCCATTTTGTTTGGATTGATCTTTAGCCAGTTTTCTCCAACTCACACTCTCATTTCAGGCAGGTATGAACATCAAAGGCTTTTTCTTTATCACCTAAAGAGAGACGATTCTCACTCTGCTCGTGAAGTCTCAGTCATTTCTCAGTCTTCCCAATAGTTTTGCAGTACACTCTGCAATAAATTTGGCTAATCAGTGGAACATGCATGTAGAGGATGTAGTAATTTATAAAGTCTGTGGAGTTAGACATAATCACAGTTCTGTCCACCAGTGCTTAAGGTGATGCAGTGTGCTTACTGAAGAGGGATCAAATGTGCTTGAGCAAGTTCTTAGTGAATCAAAAGAATCTTTTCCTGATTAGGCCAGAAGGAAATCTGACGGAACAAACACATCTGGATTTTAGGTTCATGGCTGTACCTCCTCAACATCCTCATACAAAGAGAAAAAAAAAGAGGTGATAATTGGCAAGGCTGGCAATTTTGTGGGATGGCTTCTGAAGGATAGGCTAATCAGCTACTCATTTGAGGTTATCTGTCCACTGATCTCCTGCTGACAGGCAGTAAAAATCATGGCACAGATCACTCTCTGGATGCCAAGCCTGCAAGGCCTGTTATTTTGATGCAGCTTGCCTGGATGTAGAAGGCTTGATTTGGAAATCGTTATCTTTGATAGATGTTGTTTTCCCCTTCGGCTTCCTAGGAAAGTGAAGCAAGTAATAAACATAATAAAGTCACAGCACTTAGAGGTAAGCTTTCAAACCAGTCCAAGCAAAATATTATCTATATAAAATAATTCTGAACTGAAATGATTATAGTCTCCTTCAACAGATACATAAATGTAACCCATAGCATTCTCTTCTGACCAAATGTTGTATGAATTTTATATTTTCACATTTACTTCCCATACATTTTGGGAAAGATAACCTGCCTGGTTTTTAACAGTGAATATTTTAAATCCAATGCAATCAGTAAGATATATTTAATGGTCAGTTCTGATTAACTGCATCTGTTACTTCTGGAGCATTTCAGAAACAGAGATAGACCACAGATGTTCAATGTTTTGTAAAATCCTGGAGTATCTTTGAGCATATCTATCACAGCATTGTTTGAAGTTTGAGACTTCTAAATCCTCCCTCTACTTCTTGTGCAATATTGTATTGGCTTTGTGTGGCAAGGTTTTGG
>NW_009607129.1:0-8065 GCF_000690535.1 Cariama cristata | reverse complement strand
TCATGTTGATTCTTTAATAGATAAGCAGTTTTACTAGTAGATTCGCTGGCCTTTGTTTAGGGTGGATGTCTTTGCCACCAGCAAAGGCTATTTTACCTGCTGTGTTCCTTCCTCCAAATGGTCAGATTAAATTAGAGTAAAAAGAATTTTTGAGGTCGTCAGGAAGCAGAAAGGTAGGTGACCTCTTTCCAGTCACGTTATTACAATCTCTTCACGTACTGGGTTTATCTGTGATTTTAGGCAAGTACCGCAGCATATGTGCCCTGTTCCTCTGGAGGCGGAGGCAGAAGATGCCGTAAGCATGAAGTGATGCATTCTGTGCACTTAGAACAGTACAGTTTATATTCCTCTGGCATTAATGAAGACAAAGATACTGTAACTACCTCATAGAAATAGAATAAACAGACCCCCTAGCACAGTCTTCTCCCCGGTAACTAGCGATAGGACGAGAGGAAATGGACTCAAGTTGCGCCAGGGGAGGTTCAGGCTCGACATTAGGAAGAACTTCTTCACTGTAAGAGTTGTTAGGCATTGGAACAGGCTCCGCAGGGAGGTGGTGGAGTCACCGTCCCTGGAGGTGTTCAAAAAACATTTAGATGTGGTGCTTCAAGACATGGTTTAGTGGGCATGGTGGCATCGGTTATACGGTTGGACTTGATGATCTTTGAAGTCTCTTCCAACCACAATGATTCTATGATTCTATGACTGCCCCGTCCTGGAGCACGGCCCTCCGACCGGAGTCTGCCGTAGGCAGGGAATTGCCTGGCACCAGCTCCTCGGGAGACCCACCAAACTTTCTGTCCTCATGTGAAGATCTGAAAAGTTTTCCAGTTCCCCGACTACATCAGAATAAGCTATATCCAAAGCTGGATTTCAGTCAAAGTTCATAAACTCTGACTGCTCATTAAGTTAACAAGAAATACAGCAAAATCTGATGGAATCAGCTGTGGTATTTAGAGAGGGCTGTCTGTATCTAATTGAGTTTGTGGCTTGAAACTAATGGCATGCCCGCTTTATATGCAAAGCCTTTTGTTCTCAGTGAGCAAATATTTTTTCTAATTATCTGCATAACGTGTACAAGGAGTGATAAAAGCAGTGCAGGTAGTCACACAGAGCATGGTGGGAGGGACTGGCGTGTACCTGGGATGGCATAAGTAACACAAATGAAACACAGAGGGTTACAGAATAAATACAAATATAAATATAGCCATCACAGAAATAATCTTTATCACTAGCTGTAATTAAAGGCTGGATAGAGACACTTCCTATTAAACACAGCTTGTGAGGGGAAAAAAGCCCTTAGGCAGGGTGAGGAAAGTTTTCCATGGTCTGGTGGTTGTGTCCACATTTTTTCCACATATGGTCTAGCAAAACTGTGAGTATTTCTAATTAAGCAAAGCCAATGTGAGAATACAGATAGTATTATATGCTGGAAACCAGCACAGACTTTTAAGCTAATGCGTTTTACCTGTGCCTTCAAAATTGTAACTGGGGTGGGTGGAGGGGTGCGGTCACTGTCACTGCTGTTCCCGGAGGTCCCTACCTCAGCGCTGGCTCTCACACCATGTGCAGTCCCCCCTGCCATAACATGACTAATGGTTCACACACGGTCACCCTTTCGTCCTCTCCCCAGGGCGAGAAGCATGTGCATCAAGCACCTTGGTTTTGTAGGGTTGTTTGGGGCAGGTTGCTTTTGGTTTGCTTTGCTTTTTGCTTTTGTTTTATTCTTATTTTAGTTAAACTTCCGTACTTACTAAACCTGCATGCTCAGCTGTATGGGAAGAGCAAGGTCAAAGAATCGCTTCTTGTGTTTGGGGCTGGCATCAGTTTTCAGCTCATGATGAAGTTTGTCCTGTGGTCCTGGACCAGCCGGAGAAGGTTGTACCTGGCTCAGGGTTCCTGGGTGCTGTGTGCTGTAGAAGGAGAGATGAAGAAATCAAGGCCACCCCCACAAAGTCATGCTGAGAGTGCAAGATTAACTAGGAGAAATAAATGTTTGTGAGCAGTGTTTTTAATGACAAGGTAGGGAGTGAGAATGCAAAGTCTGCAGTGAGAGCTGATGGTGTGAAAATGATAATGCAGAACAATTCAGAACCAGAAGGCAGAGGCTGTGTTTCCTGCCCAGAACAGATTTTGTAACTAGAATAAAGGAAAACCACAGAGGATTCCCCCCGGAACAACTCCAAGCACTACAAACCACTGTCCTCCACTTAAATACAAGTCTTAACTTTGTTAACAAAGTCCTGTTTTCACAGTTCTGCACCCCAAGTGAGTGCCCCCGCAGTTACTGGCAGTGTGTGCAGGACGGGTAGGTTGTGTGACTATCTGCAAGTGCCTCTCTGTACATGACCTAGTGACCTATGGGGAAATTCAGCATCGCAACTTTGTAGGTGGAAAACTTTGGGTATCCTGGAAGAGCTTTTTCCAGCCTGTGCATGCTGATAGCTTGCCTGCTAGCACCAGAAAACTGAACCTAGCGCTGCTTGTTTGTTTTCCAGGTCGTGCACTGCTGGTCCTCCTCTTGTCTGCAACGGTCTCTCTCCTGGGCGGGCTGATATTTGGATACGAGCTGGGGATTATCTCGGGTGCACTGCTGCAGTTGCAGATAGACTTTCATCTCAGCTGCTTCAAGCAAGAAGTTCTCGTGAGCGCTCTCCTTATCGGAGCTTTCCTCGCCTCTCTGGTAGGGGGGATCCTCATTGACCACCATGGACGGAGGAAAGCCATCCTGGTCAGTAACTTGGTCCTCTTGGTTGGCAGCCTTATTCTCACACTGGCGAGGTCATTTATTGGGCTGGTCATTGGGCGCATGACCGTGGGCTTTGCTATCTCCGTCTCATCCATGGCCTGCTGCATCTACGTCTCAGAAATGGTGGCTGCTCATCAGCGAGGGTTGCTGGTGTCTCTCTATGAAGCGGGCATCACCGTAGGCATCCTACTGTCCTATGCACTGAATTACATCTTTGCGGACGTGGATGATGGTTGGAGGTACATGTTTGGACTGGCCATTGCCCCGACAGCCATGCAGTTCCTCAGCATCCTCTTTCTCCCAGTGAACCCTGTTAAATTAAGCTCGTGGGACTCAGACTGCCAGAAGGGCCTCATTCAGTTGCAGGACACTGAGGACAGAGTAGCAGCAAAGCAGGAACCCTCTAAGGAGAAGCATTACTCGTTTCTTGACCTTTTCAGGAGCAGAGACAACATGAGAAGGCGGACTCTGGTGGGCCTGGGACTGGTGCTCTTCCAGCAGTTCACTGGGCAGCCCAATGTGCTGGGCTATGCCTCCAAAATCTTCCACTCGGTGGGGTTCCAGAGCAACTCCTCGGCAATCCTGGCCTCTGTTGGGCTGGGGGCCATAAAGGTGGTGGCCACGCTCGTCGCGATGGCCTTTGCAGACAAGGCTGGCAGGAGAGTGCTACTCATGGCTGGCTGCGTGGTGATGGCCATCTCCGTCACCGCCGTTGGCCTCACCAGCCGCATTGCTCCGCTGGCCATGGCCAGGGACTGCAAAGCAGCCGCAGACCCCAACACGTCCCACAGCCTCACCCAGCACCTCCCAACACCTGTGTCCTCCCAGCCTGCTGTGTCACCTATCGCACGAGCATTAGGGGCTGTCAAAACTCAGGCAGGCCCTGGTTTTGCTGCTGCGAGGAGCCTTACAAAAGTTTTTGCCAGTACTCAAAGCAGAGAGGTTGTTCCCGGTTCTTTCCTCACTCAGAAAATGGGTTTGGTAGGTCAGTCCAAAAAAGAGACAGTGGAAAGCACAGGCCCTCCCTTCGGTGGAGCTCCCTGGGCAGAACACATGGTTTTAAATTGGATTACGCTGCTAAGCATGATGGCTTTCGTGAGCGCCTTCTCAATTGGATTTGGACCGAGTAAGTACGGTGTTTATATATCCTTGCACTAACCCGGAGAATAAAACTAGGCCTGATCTTTACAGTCTGCTTGAAATGTTCATTATATATCTGCTTTAGCAAGCCACCGAGTGTCTGCGAACTGGAAGTGTGTCCCCTTCTGTCCCCTGAGTCATTTTTTAGCATTTCAGCTCTGTCAGCTATAGGGCTAGTACAGCACTAGAATAACTTTCTCTTTTATGCTATTGCTACCCTTGTAGGGTTTTTTTTTCTGTGAAGCTCTTTGGAAAATCAGAGCATCCCACCAGCACTGCTTAATCTTCCTAGCACGCCGGTGAGGAGGAAAATAGAGGGCTAAGGACAGAGGGACTTGTGCTGTGTGATGAAGTCAGTGCAGAACTGGAAGTGGAACCTCTTTGAAAGTTTCTCAGTATCTATTGGTCTTTTTCTGAGATTATTATTTATTCATTAGATGAGAATAGAGATTAGTTCTTCCACGTGAGCTCTACTGTTTCGTAGCATTTATTGCTTTAAATGCCTTGATGGGAGAAAACAGCATCTAACTCAAGAAAAAACATAAGTGAGCAAGTCTCATGGGTTTGACAATGATC
Organism: Cariama cristata; assembly: GCF_000690535.1. NCBI lineage: Eukaryota > Metazoa > Chordata > Aves > Cariamiformes > Cariamidae > Cariama > Cariama cristata. The sequence goes on along the minus strand of NW_009607129.1, from coordinate 3,600 downwards.
CTGTGAATTATTTCAAGCAAAATAACCCTGAGGCGGGAGAGACTACTTTAAGTATATATTGCTTTAGCTCTGATTTTTGCCCAAAGGTGACATTGTCTCCCTAATCCTATCCCTTTCTCATTTCTTTACAAAGAGCATGTCCTGACAGCAGGTATGCCAGATCTTTTCCATCTCCCCTGAATGGAATGACCAACTCCCCTGCTTTCTTCTTTGCTCCCTGGACCTGTTCATTGGTATTTCATTCCTCCATGGAGTGCTAAACATGTGAGTTTTGAAGCGTTCTGCTGTGACCCGATGCTGAGATTGATGAATATTTGACACCACCAGCAGCGGATGCTGGGTGAAGCCAGGGTTTAAAACCCCTGCTGAAATCTCCCTTGTCCATTTCCCAAATAAATTGCTTAACCCCTACACTGTCTTTCTGATCTCTCTAATCCGTGCAGTGACCTGGCTGGTCCTCAGTGAGATCTACCCTGCTGGGATAAGAGGAAGAGCCTTTGCCTTCTGTAACAGCTTTAACTGGGCTGCTAATTTACTGATCAGCCTCTCCTTCCTGGATCTTATTGGTAAGTGGCCGTCCCCCATCCCTCCGTCTCCCACAGCTGGTTAGGGAAGGTGGCCGCCACAAGCCCTTTGGAGATAAAGTGACATTTTGAACCCTGGACACTTGACACTGGAATAGTTGTGACCCTGATGCCTCTCAGAGCAGAAGAACTAGGCACCAGCAGCACTGGTCTGAACCCCTCCATCACCCATTACATAAAAATCATCCATCGCCCACTGGGCTGTACCACAGTATCAGGAAACCACAGAGTTTGCAGCGTCCATGCCAGTAGGTTTACGACGTTTCTTTCTAGCAGAGCTCTTGATTGAGGCACTCAGCAGGCACTGCTGGGCCCTGGAGCTTGGCTGCCTTCTCCTTCCCTCTGTGGTGCTGCTGGCAAAGCCTGGCACGACCCATCCTTCTCCCTTGCTGATTCCGGGTCCAGACCTTGCGAATAAGGAGCTTCCCTGGCCTTTTAAGGGCTTCTCAAAATAAGATGCCCCTGTCAGGTGCCAGCAACCACCTTGCAGCAAGCAACTGTCTTCCTTTGTATCCCATGGTGTGACCTACCTCCAACAGACCCTTCATGCGCTTGAATCTCTCTGCAGATGCCATTGGTTTCTCTTGGATGTTTCTTCTCTATGGACTGATGGGAGTGATGGCTGTTATATTCATCTACCTTTTTGTTCCGGAAACGAAAGGACAGTCCTTAGAGGAGATAGACCAGCAGTTCTGCAGGAAACGGTACGTGTGCTCTTGTACCAGCGTGAGTGCCGGCTTTGGATACTTCCCACCAGCAGTCCCTGAGGTCTATGGCACTGGGCAGCTCAGGGCTGTTGGAAAGTCTGGTCAGTGCTGCTGAGAAAATCTCAAGTTTGTGGCAGGGCTGTGGGACAGGGTATGAGAGCTGCCGCGTGGTTCATCCGCTGAGCCTTGCGGCCGTGCTGCTGGAGGGCACTAGTGATGCTTGGGAGGGAAAGGACTGAAAACCAGGGCTTGTGGTTGAGGGGAGGAGAGCAGGACCAGAGCACAGGACAGGCAGGTCAGGACTGTGGGGAGGCAGGAGGGGACGACAGTCCTGTCGTTTTGCCTTAGAGTAATCCCAGACTGATCCTTCACCTTGGGGGCAGAGGCATCTCCTGGTGTAACACAGGCCACAGGCTCTCACCTGGTAATTTCCATGCAAAGCCTGTAACAGGCTAGGGAAGATCAAGAGGTGTTTGTGCAATTCTGGTTGTGAAGGATGCGGCAGAGCGAGCATCGCTGGAGCAGAGGGAGGTTGTGCAGCCGCAGGGCCAGGATGCCAAGGGGAGGGAGCACACCTGCTGGGGGGGGCGGCCGGGAGGGGTAGATGCTGTAAAACCCCTGCCTGGCTCCTGACTCCCTGCGAGCAGCAGCTGCTGCAGCTGACCTTCGCCATGGCCCGGCAGGGTGTGGGAAGAAAATGTGTTTAAGCGGAGACGTGGAAGAGGAGCGAGCTGCACACACACGCTGTACCAGAGAGTGGAGCACGCCAGCAGCATGTGAAACCAATGCCATGTCCGCTGCATCGCCCTGAGGAGAGGAGCAGGCTGTGCCGTCAGGACGGTTCTTTTCCGTGGCCTTTAAGTGGTGACCTCTGCCCAGAGGTGGTTCTCCCTGCAGTGCCTTAGATCTTGGGACATGCTGATAGCCGTCCTTTGGGTCCTTGGAGAATTGTTGGTCTTGGGCAGGGAACATGTCCTTCCTTTGATATCTTTTATTTTTCATGGTTTGTATCTCCTGTCAATTTAAGAGATTAATGGGTTTGTATGCAGGAATTAAAGCACAACTTTTGCTGACAGTGCTCGCCGTCCGTGCAGTTCGTTTGTGAGGAAGGTGTATTATTTTCCAGTTCTTTGAAATACTTAATGCTTTACAGAGGGCACAGTATTGCAGGAGGAACGTGTCAAACGCTCAGCAGCATACATTAATATTGCTGCCCTCTATAACATCTATGTAGGAGCCTGGAGTGTGAGATGGGAACTAATGCAGATAAACACTCTGTTGTAGTGGAGGCAGGATGAGTGCTGGTTTACCCCTTTGCAAAGGGTCAAGGTCCAGCAGCTCACCCACCTGACTGCCCAAGGCCCATGCCTACACAAGTGTAGAAGTACATCTCACGTGCATGCCTGGCTGCTTTCTTTTGTACACAGAGCCTGCTTTGCATTCATGACCAGGGTTTGCATGCACAAAAATGCAGGCAGTATTCTGGTACCTTTGACAAGTTTTCCACCTCTTACAATTGTACTTTCCTTGATTAATTCATCCCTCCTCCTGACACATATACGTTATAAAGACCCACCCTACTAACACCACACTCACTCCCAAAACCTTGCGAGAGAGAAGATGGTATCCTGCTGACCAGCCAGCCGTGCCTCTTTTGAATGTCTAAAGGAGCCAGGTCCCAAAACTTAGGATTTTCCCCTGAAAATGCAGCTCCTTGGGGACCAGTGACTGCTGCAGTGGTCCACCTGGCCAGCACTACAAGGACAAACACACAGGCTGTGGCCACGTCACCCAAACTCCTATCTCAAAGAGAAGCTACAAAAATCACTGGAAAGTGATCTGTCCTCGGCTGTAATTCAGTCCGTGGCTGCCAGGTATCTGCCTGAATCACTTTCAGGATGTGCTTTTCTCTTCCCGCTGAGCAATTGAGGTCAACCACAGCCTTCTTCACCCACCTCTGCGTCGGCCTCCCCACCACACCTCTGCTGCAGCTGGAATTTGGTGTTTCTAAGGTCCTTCATGCACTGCAGATGCTGTCACCTCCAGGCACACAAGGACATCTGTAAAACAGAAAACGGATGCTCTTTTCCTGCAAAAAAAGCCCGTGGATACTGAGCTGTATCAGGGATGACTGATTTACTGGAGGGAAAAAAGTATCAGTGCTGTCCTAGGAGTTAAGGTCAGCTTCCAGATTAGGGCTGCGGCCGTTGGTGACAGGGTCGTGCATTCCCCAGGGGACCCCTGGCCAAGCGGCACGGGGGGCGCGGAAGGGGGATGCTTGCATGCACCCCTGTATCTGTTCGGCTGGA
>NW_009607128.1:1406-1612 GCF_000690535.1 Cariama cristata | reverse complement strand
CCCTGGGTGGTTGCACCTCCCCTGCTGTCACCCCCCAAATGTGTGTGGGATGGCAGCCACAGAGGAGGTGGGGATCGGGGAAGGAGGCGGGAAGGGTGGAAAGAAGCAGGAAGAAGGTGGCAGGAAAGCGGCAGCAGAGCCTGAGGTTTTATTTGGTCCCAAGGGAGGTGGCAGTGCTGGCGTGGGCCTGGCATGGTGCGGCAGGG
>NW_009607128.1:0-1393 GCF_000690535.1 Cariama cristata | reverse complement strand
GCTGGGTTGGCGCAAGGGTGTGTTCGCAGGCAGAGGGGTGGGTGGGCTGGCCGCGTCCCCCTGCCCCATGGGTCCCTCCACATGGCCTGTCCTGCTCACTCCAGCTGCTGCAGGAAGGCCAGGAGCCCACGGTGCCACTCGTTGGGCTTGTCCAGGTAACAGGCGTGTCCGGCGCCCTGCAGCACCAGCACCCGGTGCTCGGGGAGGTGCTGCAGGTTGTTCAGGCTGGCCTGCCCCAGCTCTGCGTCCTGGTCTCCGTACACGATCAACGTGGGGGTCTGCAAAGGGGGAATGCACTATGAGCCTGCCAACAGCACCCACGCACCCGCTCCTCCTGGCTGGGGACACCCTGGAACCAGGATATGGAGGGGAGACACTTGCCCTTCTCCCCCGCCCACCATGACAAGGGGAAACTGAGACTCAGATTCCTGGGTCTCCCCTCTTTTCCTCCTGCTACCCCACGGTCATGTTCCTTCCCTATCATGTTCCCTTTTTCCAGTGGCAAAGGGGTTTCTGGCCTGTTTGGTCTTTCCCTTGCCCAGCCTCAGTGCCAGGGTTCCCTCCTCACCATCCCCTCCCAGTTTCCCAACCTCCCTTGATCTCCCTCCAGGCCATACTTTGATCTGGGCATACTGCTCCGCTGTGAATTTCTCGGTGCAGATGGGCGCCACAGGCACATACGCCTTGAGCAGGTGGTTGTGCTGGAAGAGGAAGGGCAGGGAGTACATGCCGCTGAGCGATGGGCTGATCACCACAGCTGGACCCAGGCACAGAGCCTCCGAAACTGCTTTCAGGAAAGCCCCCGGCGCTGGCTGGCCCACGGGCGCTGGGGCCACGGCATCCTTCGAGCGCCCCAGCCCTGAGCCGTGGGAGACAGAAGTTGCCCTGTCACACTCTCCACCGCCTCACGACCAGGAGAAGCTGGCACAGCAGGATGCTGGGGTTGCCATCCCGGCACCATGAACCTGAGCAGCTGTTTGGGCCCCCCCGGCCCCCATGTCACTCCATGGCTGTGCTCACCACCATGCCTTACCCGGCAGGTCGATAGCCACAGCTCGGTAGCCGTTTTCCGCCAGGTGGCAAGCGTCCGCAGCTGAAGCCAGGTGTCAGAGGAGAAACGAATGCCATGCAGCAGCAGCACCGTCAGCTTTGGCGTCTGCTGGGCTGGCTCAGCTTGGCGGTAGAAGAGGGTTTGGCCTTTTTTTTTCTCTCGGTGAGCTGCGGGGCAGCCATGCCCGAGGCCTCCAGAGAGCTGTTGGGAGGGGGGTCGAGAGGTGGAAACGGGCACAGTGTGCGCAGCGGCCCACTGCGGCCTAGCGGAAAGGTCGGCCCCGGTGGGATGCCGGTGTCCCGGCGTTGAGGCCTGGCAGTGGCGGGAAGGCAGATGGGCTCT
>NW_009607127.1:18313-31647 GCF_000690535.1 Cariama cristata | reverse complement strand
GGGGAAGAGCCAACCCAACCCAGCCAAGCTCACCCCAAACTGGGAGCTTGCATCAAGAGATCAGCTGGCAAGACCAACAAACAGGCTGTTTCCAAAGAAATCTGAGCGCGAGAGGTCTTTCCTTGTCTAAGCGCGTTCAACTTGACCCTGCGACCAGGGCCATGCTCACCCTTGGCGCACGCAGAAAACCACACGTTATGGCTACAAACGCTCGGGCACCAAATATTCCACAGCAGAGACCAGTCGAGCTCCTAACAGACAACGGAGTTCCTCTCCTCATGGGAACACGAACCAGAAGTGCAGCATCCAGCACAAAGAGCTGCTAATGCACTCGTGTTTTCCACTCTTTTTGCCTGAGTACAAGCAATTTTTCAGGACTGGTGAAACAGAGACTGGATCCAAACCAAAGCACGAGTAGGGAAGCCCTTCCAAAAGAGCGGGATTTCATAACCCACCATACGGCACGCTCAAAACCAGGACAAAACGGTGTGCTTAGCATCCCTGCAAGGCAGCAGGACTCACAGGAGCAGCCCGCACACCAGTTACCCATCCTGAGGCGTGCGGACCTCAAAGGTATTTAAATACTGTGCCGTGACCTGGCCGTGCAAAGATGGAGCAAAACACTCCTGCTCTGTGGAAACATCTGCATGCCTGGAAAATGCACTTGCTTATTGAAACTTGGGTCCAGGGAAAGCCACCAAACCAGATCCAGGGCTTTGTTTAACTGTTTCCTACAGATTTTCTCTTTTTTTCCCCACTTGGCAAACCTGCTGGTTTTGTTTTGAACGGAGCCGAAACAAGCATGCCTCTTTTGTTTGGCAATATCAACTAACTTATATAGATCCTGCTCCTGCCAGTGCATTTTTGTTTGAGCGCCAGAAGCCCAACGTTGTTAGCCCAATGCTCAGAGGAGCTCAGCGTGGTGCAAAGCCAGAAACTGCTGCACAGCACCTGTGTGGGTGCAGAGCCTCCTGAGCATCAGGCACCGGTTTGACAGTACCAGTACAGCTCCATGTTGTCTCTGCCATCTCCATACCAGGCACACCATGGTGCATGTAGGTGCTTCTTGAGGAGCTCGTGACCCAAGGCGGCAGAGAATGGACCCCATGGCCACGCAGCCCGCTGCATCATGGCATGGTGTTGGATTTGAAAGCTGACTCCCGGCACCTCGGTACCCAAATAAGCCGGAGGAGAAGAGCACATCCTGGGTGAGATCTGTGACATCCCACCAGTGTTCAGCACCTTGTACCTCTGTAGGAGATGAAATGGAAGATCCCCCGTGGGAGCAAGAGGGGGGGGTCAGCATCCTGCCTCAGCATCCAGGCTGTTCCCCAAATCAGGAGGGTTTGCATCCCTTGGGGAACGCTTGCGCTGGGAGTGCCGCAGCTGCAGTGTGTGGTAAGGACCCCTTGGGACTAGCCCTCCCTCGGCTGCCGGAGGGACCGTGGCAGCTGGGAAGCACACGGGCTGGACACAAGATGTCCCACACCACGGGGCCGGTTGGCGATGTCCTCCTGAGGCACGGCCATGTGCCCCGGTGCAGTACAGCAGGGAAGAGCCTGCCCGCACGGCTCACCCCCACTGCACCTCCCTCTTAAATCACAGGCTCTGAATTTGGGAGAGACGGAGACTTCAGGACTCCAAGAAGGGTTCGGAGCCAATCAAGTAGATCACTTGCTGACAGTCTGCGGAGGTCTCCCATAAAACACCCCATTTCTGCAGGCCCAGTGGTACGTTTCAGGGAGGAAGGGAGCAGAGATGCTTGAGCAAGCTCTGCTGCAACACAGTAATGCTCCCGCTTCTTTATTTTCTTTTTTTTTTTTAAATTAAGCATCTGGGCACTATTTTTAAGTGAGCCCAGAAGGAACCTGTGGCTTAATCCCCATTAAAAGATGACCAAAATCAGACTTTCAGTTCCTCAGTCCCTCGTGACAGTCTGCCATCACGGTCGGGACTGCCGTCACGCACACGCTGCAGTCCCAAAGCAGCACCGTCCTGGCCATACCCACGCACACACGCGTCCCTCCCAGGGCAGCTCCTGCCCTACCCGCACACACACACACCCCTCAGGCAGCATTGCCAGGACACCGGGGCACTTCTCCTCGGGGACCGCGCTGAGGGCCGGTGCGCAACGGCTGGCTCTCCAGCCAAGGCAGATGATGCTGAGGGTCCCATCAGCCCATGGGCACCAGCCTGGAGCTGCTCTGAAGGGGGCACTGGCTGCACAGCCTGGCTCCGGGCACCCCGAGCCATCCCTTGAGGGAGGGGAAATGTAAAATCTCAGAGGTTCATACAGGCTCCATCTGTAGACCCAGGTCAGGAAGGAGATGCTGGAGGAGAGAAGCAACATCCACGTCAGGCCCTTGGTTCTGCATACCAGCCCTGCTCCACTGGCTTCACTGTTTTCACGAGGATTTACCCCAGCCAAGCTCCTGGCGTGCCCTGCCTGGAGGCTTGCACCTAGAAAATCTGCTTTTCTGCTTTTGCGCTACTCATTTTCTGTGGGGATCGAACTAAGTGGGTATGGGCATCACAGACCGAGGGTCTCCCTGCCTGGAGGGGCTCAGGAGCTGCTGCTTGGGGTACAGCATCCCCCTGGTCACCAGCACCGCTTGTCCCTGGGGCACCTCCCAGTGCCAAAAGCCCCCGGTCCCTGCCCACCAGTACGGGTACTGGGGGTGGCAGATCTGCTGTTGGGAGCTGTGCTCAGCCCTGGGCTCCCACCTCCCGGCCAGGGTAAACCCTCCTTGCTCTGCTCCCCACAATGCCAGCCTTTAATTGCTGCTTGACATTAAGTATCCGAGCAAAGAAGTCTTGGGTAAATGTTCTTGCTATGGGAACACACAGTGCTGAGTCTCTTTAATTACATTGTTTTTGTTTGGCTTTTTTTATTAGTTGTGCTGCGGCTTCCCCTCCCTGACAGGCCAGCAAAGCGCACACTAAATATGGCCGGGGTTAAAGTCCGCCGTGAAACCCGAACCGCGGCACCAGACTGGCTGGACTCGGCGCAAGCCAGGGTTACGCGGGACACGCATTCCAGCCGCCGCGGTCCTGCTCCGGCCCCGAGCCCCCGCCCGTTCCTGCTCAAATACCCACCATTGAAGCAGCTCAGAGCACAACCACCACGCTCCAAAACACCTTTGCAACCTCCTCTTCCTCACCCCACTAAATCCTGCTGCGAACACAGCCCAACCCTTTACTCCAAGCTGCCCCGTCTCCATCGTACCCATCACTTCCACACTGGTCCCCATCCTACCCCATCTCCATCATACCCATCACTTCCGCACCGGTGTCCCCCCCCAAAGCACCCTGCCCCACACCTGCTCAGCCCACCGCCGGGCTGCCCCTCAGGGCCAAAGAGCCCTCTTCCCACCAGCCACACTGCTTTCATCTTCCTCTGCCCCCCTTGTTATTTTAAAGGCATTCCAGAGGATGCTGTCAGGCTTGGATGTGGTTTGGTTGGGTTGTTTGTTTTCGTACTGGAGGTTTTATGATCGCATTGGGAACAAGCCCTAATTGAGCTGCAATTCGAATTGCAGTCCATGGGTATTTGTTTCATTGTTGGAAGGGCTTAAACAGCAGCGCAGCTTAGGCTGGAGAACGTATTTGGTTTTAACTGGAACCTGATGGAGACAGGACTGAGCAGGATGGGCTGCCTCGAGCCTCCAATTGAGGCTCATGGGGAAGCCCTGCACGGCCACCCCGCTGCCAGGTACCCACGGCAGCAACAAGCACTGCTGGGTGCCACCACAGCCCCGGGACCACCCAAAAACCCCGCTGCTGCCGGGCAGGAGGCTGACGGAGCCAGTCCTCCGGTGACAAGAGCCAAGTGCACAGCCCTGGGGCCTGGCTCGGTTGGCACTCGGCACCGCCCTGCAACCCTCTGCGCCCCACAACCCCCTGCATCCCATAACCCCCTGCATCCCGCAACCCCCTGCATCCTGCAGATCCCTTCACCCTGCAAACCCCTGCGTCCTACAAGCTGCTGCCCCCTGCAAACCTCTGCACTGCAGGGTCTGTGACCTTGTGCTTGCCCAGCACCTCAGAGAGGGAGCTCAGCACCATTACCCAGGCCGCTTGGCTCCAGGGGATGGCTGGGTGCTCCTTGCTTAAGTTGGGAGCTGCCTCCAGACCCGAGCTGCTCGCAGGGCCCAGGCGGCAGAAACGGACAGGACCTAAAAGGTCAGCGCCCAAACTGCCCTTCACAGGATCTACATCGGTGTCAACTTCTGCTGACCGTGCCTCACGCCGACTGCCAAAACTAGCAGTTCAGCCCCAGCACCCAAAATGCGCCTGATGCTTCTGGCACCGGCAACCAGCTGGATCTTTGCAGGTAGGGACGGAGAGGACAGACAGTTTTCTAAAGCACAGAGGGTCCGGCCGAGCACCTGCTCTGCATTGCAACGGCGTTTCCTCCCATCCTTCCAGGATCTCACAAGCCCGGATGCTGGAGCAGGTCAGCAGTGCTCTGGAAGACACCTCCGACCTGCTGGCACCAGCCCGGCTAAATCAGACTTCCGCATATTAAAAGCGGATGAGCAGTGGGGACTCACTGCCCCTCTTTCAGGAAGAAATCCTATCCCGGCTTGGCCTGCCAGGAACGAGCACCGCTCTGTGCCACAGATGCATGTGTGCAAACTCTTTTCGGGGGTATCAAATGCAGAAGCTGAGTCATATGACGCCTGGTCTCAAAGATCACTGAAGGCAAAAGGAGGGAGAAAAAAAATGTCTCTCTGGGGTCTCAGGGATCCAGCTTGGACCCAGCTGGCGCTGAAGGTGGATGCTCAGTGTGAGGATGCTCAGTCATGCAGCCAGGGTTCGGTTGCCTTGCTAGGAGGAGTGAGAAGGGATGTAAGGCCACACTCATCCAAGTTTGGTCCCGTGCCCTCGCTCGGGCCCTGACATCCACTTCTTGGAAGGGAGTGGGACAGGCTGCTGGCGAAGCCGCCGAGGCAACCCCAGCCTGCGTGGACTCAGTGGCTGGCTCTCAGCGGCGAGAAGGGGCCACAGGGGCTGGGATGGCTTTGCCCCAGCTCCTCTGAGGGCTGCCGCCATGTACCCACACTCCAGCGAAATGCTCGGGACCCCCCCGGAGCCAGGAAGAAGCACTAACTTGTCTTCCTCCATGACGGCTCCAGGGTGTGCAGGAGGGATGTTCTGCATTTCAGCATGGCCTCACATGGGGGTAACATCCTGCACTGCCTCCTCCTCACCCCCACTGAGACCCACTGGGGCTCTCCCCCCTGAGACTGGCTCCTCCGCACCACCGTGCCCTGCTCCTGGGATGGTGGGGCTCCACAGCACCGACCCGCCCAGGTCCCCCATTACAGTTCAAATGTTGGCTCAGCTCCTTGCTCTGCTGGAAACAGGGTTCCTGGGAGGGGCATCCCCGCCGCCTGGCCCTGGGGCTGCAGCTCACCCCGGCAAGGGGGCACAACCACACGCTGTGAGGTCTGAGACCTACAGACTCATCACAGCAGTGAGAGACACTCAATTTGAACCCAGACCTGCAGGGATGCCAAGTAAATCCTTTAACCTCCTGCGCCACCTGGCGCCACCAGGAAGAATACGCTGGTGAGATCTGGCTTTCGTTGGAAACCACCTCTTCTCCAAACCCATGAAATTGTAGAAAATTGGCCCAAGAAGGACTTCTGGAGGTCACCTGAGCTCACTCCCCCATACCTGTGGCTGGTCTCCATCCTCAGTCAACTACATCCCACCTTCACTTCACAGCCCCCCAGGGGACCTCCCCAGCCCATCGCTGGGATGTCCCTTTTGGTGGAAGCCCACCTCCAGTCCATTGCCCTACCCAAGCCATCCAGCTAGACGGGGACCAAGCTACTCAAGCGCGCCAAAGCTGCACGATGGAAACCAGCACCACTGGCTGAAGACTTCCAGAGCTACACCCAAAGGGGTTGTAAAAGGCAGGCCACAGACATTGATCTCGGCGGGGAGGAGGAGACGACGGCCAAGACACAATGGAAGCACAGACAAATGCACACACCCGGCTCCAGAGCTGCTGCCCAGCTGGTAAATGTTACTGGAGTCAGAAAACCCCTCTCCCACTGGAAAGCAACCAGCAGGAGCCAGCCTGGGCACGCTGGCTATGACCCACGGGGTGTCCCTGGCACTGCTACCAAGAACAGCCACCCCCCCCGTTGGGGATCTCCTTGGACTGCCGGTGGCATGTCCCAGGCTGGCTCCCCGTTTGGCACAGCTTCATGCCAGGATTTGCTCCCAGCTCACTCCCTGCCCAGCACCCGCTGGGGTCTTCTCTGACCACCCCCACCGTGTAGTCCTGGTGCCAATCTCATGCCAGCACCACCCAGTGCAATGCCAGAAGAGCTGGTTCACTGCCACCCAGCTACAAAAGCACTCACGTATGCCAGAGCCAACCTTCCCTCCATGCTTCTCCAGTGGAGTCAGGGTCCAAAGGCTGCAGGCCAAGAGCAGAAGCCAACCTTTTTTTGCCATTTTGCTAGAAAGCACCCCACAACTGCTTGAGCGCTTTTGTAACGGCACCAGCTAGGGAGACCTGACCACCAGCCGGGCCGCCTTCCAGCTGAGGTTTGCCTGCTGCCTCCACCAGACCAGAGCTTTCCCATCTCATCTGTCACTTTATTCTCCCTGTAGCTGCAGAAAGCTGTGAGATACCATCAGGTGGAGAAGCTCAAGCCGAGGATAACGGAGCCTGTGGAGGAATTGTCAGAGCCCCCAGGATAGCAAGTAGAAAAGTTCTCCACCCTATATATAAAAAAGGAGCATTAAAACCCACAGTAATCGCCAGGTCAGGTCCATGCATTGATGCGACCAATGCTGCTAAGCACACCTATGGGAGAGGAAGGCGTGCAAAGGCCCTTTCCCGAGGTCTCGCATGACGCGGGAGCACTGGGAAATGCTCTCTCCTCTCTTTGAATGTTGCCTCAGCTTCTCCTGGTCTATAGACAAGACACTGCCCAAGCTGACTTGAGCTCTGGTCTTTGCTTTACCGCTGAGGGCAAAGAGGCAGGTGATGCCCACAGCCAGTGCCTCAGTTTCCACGCATGGGAAACGGAGATAAAGACAATGTGGTCTTTTGTAAAGTGCTTTGAGATTTGCTCACGAGCAGCACCAAACAATTGTTTGGTCTCCCTGCAGTCACCGCCCTTGACCTGGACTCGCGTGGGCAAGGGGTTGCCTCTAGAGATGGGAACAGGAGGTGCTTGGTGCAGTTGGAGAGCAGTGGGGGCCCTGCCCAGAGGCTCTCTGCAGATGGGACCTTTAGCAGCGAGCCTCTGAAGAGCTCTTCCAAGCGTGCACAACCATACTTTCCAGAGGCTAACAATTTGACCAAATCTGTGTTGATTTCCACCAGGAATGCACCAACCCTGCCAAATTTCAAGTCTCTTTTCCAAAGTGTGGAGGCACCAGAAGTCCTCAAACAAAGATGGGAAGGAAAAAAAAAAAAAATTGGCAAAGCTACGATTTTTCCCCAACCTTCTGCTGAAACTTGGGGAGGAGGGGGGAAGACGAGAGAAAGTTCAGCCTGAGGCAGAACGAGCATGGAAAAATTGAGCCCAAACAGTTGAAGTCTGGCAAAGGTATAAGCAAACAAACTTCCGCTGGAAAGTGTTATACAGCCTTAACAACAGGCGTCTGCTGGCTCCGTCTGTAATCAACGTGTCGGGCGAGAGGTGCCCGCCTCGCCCCTTGCCCCGCCACGGCCGCACACGAGGATGACTTCACGGCAGCACAGACGAGCCAGGCTGGCAGGGGTCAAGGGCTGCCGGTGGCCCTGGAGATGGGAGGTGGCAGCATGGGGTGAGAGGAGACCACTCCGACCCCAGCACCTCAGAGATTGCTCAAAGCATTTGGGAGATCCCAGTTCACATGGTTACACCAAACAGGAGCTTTGAGCCAGATATAAACAGCTTGGGCTCCTCCAGCACCAGGAGGCTGGGAAACATCTCACAGAGCTGGTGGCCTCAACTCATGGTGGGTGCTGCTGTCTCCTTCCTCCTCCTCGCCATTCCCTGCACAGCGAGAGCAGGGGTGGAGACACCTTCATGCTCCTGAGACACCCTGCTCATCCCACTCTGCTCCTCACTCAGCTTCTCGCGGCTGTCTGCTGCAAGACAGCTTCCTCGGGACCAAGATGCCCATGGACCTGGAAAGCCCCTCTAGGTGCCCACTGCGTCCTGGCACATGCTGGCCTGGCATGCCACACCTGGTCCCCCGTGTTAACACGGGCTGGCTCAGGCTGCGATCACACTTTCTGATTTACCGTGCCAACAAGCTCTCAGCCCAGAGGGTTTCTCGTCCTCTGTTACCCCCCCATTTTTCTGGTGACAGACCAAATGATGAGGTATGAACAGAGGTGGGGAAGCTAGCAAGTGTGGGAGCAGGACAAGGTGGGGGGATTTAACTCTTACCTCTGTCACAGACCACCTGGGTGACCTTGAGCAGGTCACTAAAGCCCTGGTGCCGCAATGGGGTGCCTACCATCCCCCCTAAGACCAGGGAGAGCAGCAGGGATGGCAGCATGGTCCCAGTGTAGCCCAGGGACCGCTCTATCTGCTGGTGTTTCTACCTGGGGTGAAAAGCAGCTGCTCAGGCAGCAGGTACCTCCTCCACGGCACAGCAGGAGGATGAGGTGAGCATGCCGGTGCACAAGGAAGGCAGCCTTGGGTCCCCATGCAATACAACATCCTCTTCCTGACCTGCCTGCATCATCGGGAAAGAAAATGGCCAAAGAAACTTCCAGAGTTCATGTGAAGTTCATGAGTGGAGCTCTGCTCCATAAGCAAAACTGCTTTTCTGCTTGCCCTGAGCCTTCCAGAGCTCAGAACTGGGGCAGAGCAGGGCCAGGAGAACGCCGGGAGGATGGGACCTCTTGGCACCATCAGCCTTCCACTTGCGCAGAAAGCAGGCAAGCGCTCCACTGGGTTATCCACCTCCTCGCTCAAGGAGCTCCAAGAACACGCTCACAGCTGAGGTTCCCTCAGATCCCCCCTCGGACGGCCAGCAAGACACCGGGTATAGACAGGGAAAGCAGGAGCATTAGCTAAATGTCACGCCGGCTTACCTGTGTCCAGAAGCAGCCTCCTTGCTTCCTAGGATTTGGCCCAACGCTTTGTGGGATTTCAGTGCCCAAGGAAACCCGACACAGCTCTCCCAACCGCAAGCACTCGCATGGCGTGGGGCACAGCAGGACTTGGCTCTGAGCTGCCCCCGAAGCGCGGCAGTGCTGCCAGCCCGGCTTGCAGCGGGGAGGATGGAGCGGGAGATGGGCTGACTGCCTGCGAGGGGCACGGGGCAGTGACAAGGCACCCCGGCAGCACCTTGGCACGTGTTAGACCTCCCATGATCTGCTTGCTCACCAGCAAATGTGTGTCTTCACCCAATTTCACCTTCTGACGAGGTCCAGAGGCAGAGCAGTCCCTCTCAGTGCCAGAAAACCAGCTAAGCATCACCGCGCTGTCTCTGCCCTCAAGGCTGTTCCCTGGCACAAGGCAGCAGGGATTGACTCCCCGATGAGTCCCTCCTTCAAAGCTTGCGTCTTCTGATGTAGGCCAGGCTCGCAGAAAGGCTGAAGGCTCCATCACACAGCAGGAGCGAGCCCCCTCTGATTCCAGAGCCCAGTGCAAAGCGACATTTAAACTCCAAAGAATTTGTTTCAAGATTGTACCTGCCTGGATCTCCCCAGACCTAGAAAGAGTTATCTGCCCACCTCCGCTCCTGCCACTGCTTCTGGCCAGAGCAACTGCCTCCTCTTCCCCAGTGAAGATGCTGATGAACAAGAACAGCACTTGGGGGGGAAAAGACTCACTTTTTTTAGTATCTGCTGCCTGGGCAGAGGAAGTTCAAGCCTCTCAGGACACCACACGCAGCACAGAAACCTTGACCTTGGTGCTCTTTGCTGAAGGGGTAACATAAGCTAACAACTCCAGACTGTGATCCCAAACTTAGAAAGCCTAACTGTAGAGTTTGACCTGGCAGCTCCAAGCTCAGAGTCAGCCCACGTCTTGTCCCTGGGGCCGGGGGAGTGGGTTTGCCAGCAGAAGACCCCAGTTAGCAAGTGTCCTGATGCAACAGCCAGCTCCTTCTTCAGTAGATCTCAAAGTGCCTGAGAAAAGAGGTCAGTGCTGCTGTGGTCCTTTTAAAGAGTGAGAATCCGAGGCACAAAGAGGGGCAGATATTGCCCTCAGTTGCCCAGCGGAGCAGCCAGGTCCCCTATGCCCCAGGCCAGCGCTTCATCCCTGACCTCCAGCCCAGGCCACTCTCCTCTGTGATGGGTGAAGCTCAGAAACTTTGATGAGTCAATTTGGGTCTTGGTCACTTTAGCGTTTAAACGTGGAGCCTGGGGGTGGAGAGGAGAAACAAGACTGCGGGAAGAGCCTAGTAACCAGGCTGCCAGATCTACCTGCAGTCCCTGCCATCTCAGACACTGCAACAACCACTCGCTTGGAAACCTGTAGGGTTTGCATGGAGAACATCAACTCAACAAGCCACAGAAGTGGGGGCAGTGGGCTGAGTCATTCCTGATAACACCAAGAAGAGATACTTCTCGGAGCTCTGCTTAGTTCAGCAGCTGCTCTGGTGGCCGTGCTTAACAAACGCTACCACGTAATGCCATCTATTCATTTTTCAAAGCTCTGAAACAACAGCTTTTCACAGCAGACCATCAGTAAGGAGCCTGCCCTGACTTCAGGCAGGAGACATTTGCCTCCCACTAACCGGCGAGCCCTTACAGGCCCTGTTGGGACACTTCTTGGATGGAAACCAGACTCTGTCTGAACAGACCTGGAGGGGGCTCAGGTAAACCTCCACACCATGGGCAGGGTGAAGGCCAAGGGCAGTTTCTCATGATGACACTGGCAGCTGCTGCCAAGTGTCCAATACCACTTTGGACAAAGCAAGGCATGAACCTTGCCTTTTCTGGTCCTGAAACTGGAACTTCTATCAGATCTGCTCTATTTTGCGCTGCCCACATGGAAAAACCTCCTTCACATTGCCCAACAGCTCTTTGTAGTAGATCTTCATCCCTGTCAGACCCTCCCTGTTAACAATGCAAATAAAGACAACAAAGACAAAGTGGGATGAGGAGAGGAATGCCCCTGGGGAGTGAGCTACTGCAGGATGCACTGGGATAGATGGACAAATATTTCAATGTTGGGGAGAACAGGAGGAAATCTGGAAGTGAGAAGCAGAGGGGAATATAACTGCTTCTCCCTGACCTCCACCAGGCATAGGGCTCAGCAGATGTGGAGTTCGCTTGGGCTCACAAACCTCCTCTGAAAAGCAAGCAAGCCAGCAGAAGAAAGGTGGGTAAGAGGGATGGGTGTGAAGCAAAGCGATGGGGAAGAGCAAGCGTGCAGGCAGGAGGGGGGACTCAAGCAAGGGTGGAGAGAGATCCCAACACACCCAAGGACCTGGTCCTCGGTGTCCCAAGTGTCCTGGGCTGACTCCTACCTCCAGTTTGGCTTCCCCGCTGAGTGCTGCCCATCCTGCCAGCGTCCAAGCCAATAGGTCCAATATTGACCTGGCACCAAGAGACGCTCTCCAGGAAGATAAACAGGAGATTCCTGAAGCTCTGGCAGGCAGAAGTGTCTCAGCCAGTAAGAAACTATCTAAGAGCAGAGGAAATCTGCGCAACAGGGACTACCACTGTTTAAGGGACAAGGGAGGATTAAATGTACTCGAATAGCTTGAAAGTGCCAGCTGCCAGGACTACCTGGAAATGCTGATGCTTCTGTGTCTCCCAACCCCAGTGTCCCCAGCAGCATCAGCAGCAAGACCAGCAATCCCTTTTGCTCCCAGGGCAAAGCTGTCCCCAGGACGGAGGGGAAGCGCAGCCTGGCAGCCCGGGGGCTAGGGCAGATTGCCTGCCTGCCTTGCTGGGGCTGCTCCTGACGTGCGGAAACAAACTCTACAACTCACGGAGAGTTATAAAGCAGGCATGTTTACTACGGTGCCGGGTGCAAGGGGGATCATTCCTCCAAACTTGCACACCGAGTAAAATAAAGATACATATTATATACCATGAAACATTTACATATTCATAGTTCACTACATATTCATTGTTATTCACACTTAAGATTGGTTGTAAGTTTCTCGCTTCTAATGTAAATTAGTACGCATCCTCAGTAAGCACTAATGAAGCCTCTCTAGTAACTGCGCATGCTCCCCAAGCGGGGTTTTGCCCTCTTTCGGGGGGGCCATTTGAGTTGGAGGTCGCGATCTCCCGCTACCACAATTACCTCTGTCCTGCTTTCAGCTACTTTATTGTTGATGTCTGTGGGTTGTAACCTGTTATCAGCTTGGCTCCCTTCATGTCTAGGACTCCCTCTCTCGGAGGCCTCTCTCCACATTCTTGCCTACTGACTTAGATAACAGTGTCCCTTCTTCTATCGTTTGTTCTTTTTCTTGATGCTTCCCAACCTTGAGATGCCAGGCTAAACAATCTGCCTGCTTTTCTGTTAATTTAGCTGAATTCTTTAACCCTTTGGTATCACTCCAGACACACAACTCATTTGCACTGCCCTTCCCCGGATGGAAATCGGCTCATGGACACGCCAGGTTCAAAGCCAGCAGGTCTGAAGACCTGACCACTAGCAAGAAAACCAAGACTATTATCAATATTCCCCCTAAAAGAAATAGACTGAGCTATTTTTTTGTCTGCTGGCTAAGAGGACTGGGAGAGCTAAGATTCTTCAAATCCAGCACACTGACAGTATGGGAATACCAACTGGTGTGCAGGATCCATGGGCCCATCAGGAAGGGCTTGACTGACACTAAGATTCAGACATCCACGAGGTTTCCCTTTCATACCAAGGATTGTGGGATCTCTGCTCTTTCCCCCCAGCATAACCATAGGGTTTGGGCTGCCTGCTGTACAAATCCAGGCAACTGGCACCTTCTCAGTGTGGACACATCCATGGAGAAGAACTGCTGAAGATCCTGCAGGACAAAGAGCATCTTCCACACTCCTCAGCAGGGACCAAGGCATCCATCCTGCTTTGCAGATCCAGGCCATGGGAAATGGCAGAAACATGATGAGAATAAAACAAAACACATCAGGCAAATAGGCTGTTTGAGAGAAATCAAAGTGCGCTGAGGATAACGGACGTGCTGTACTGAGAAATAATCTTATCGAGGTTTGGAGGTATCAGCTACCAGTAGAGGGAAGCGGCCAGAACATCGGCACAATATTTTAAATGTCTTCTAAATAAATGATATTTGCTTTGTGTGCTTTCAGTGAGGAAGGGATCTGGCTGAGGGCTCCAGTCCCAGACAGGGAAAACCTGGAAATCAGTCTTTCTTCTCTGAGCATTTTCCTTCTGTCACTTTCCCAG
>NW_009607127.1:16788-18282 GCF_000690535.1 Cariama cristata | reverse complement strand
AATCTTGCCTGCTGAAGTGACATGAGAAACAAATACAGCTGGGACCGCTGAACCTGCTGGAACCAGCGCCTGCGGCAGCAGATCATGACGCTGCACACAGAGAGCATCCAGCCCTTGGTCTTCTCCCAACCTCTCCAGTCTCATCGTAATCACAAGCCGAGCTGCCTCTCCCCAGAGGAGGAGGAAACCTGGGCTGATGGAGACTTGTGGCATCAGGAGGGGAGGCACAAGCCTCGCACAGACCCTACAGATTTGGATGGTGCCAAACTCCCCCTGCGCTGCCTTCCTTCCCCACTTGCACCCATGGGATGCTCCCATGGGTGCTCCTAGCTCCCTGCCGGCAGCACGGGGCGGCAGTAGCGGAGATGCATGGATTGTGACTCCTCTGTCCTCTATCCAGGCTAAGGACCGGCTGTAGCAGGGGCATCGGTATCACCGTGAACAGCAGTTGCTTTCAGGTCTATCTATTTGCAGATGACTCATAGGCAATGAGGATAAAAGGTGATTTTTCCGCAAATAAATTATTCCTTTCAAATGCTTTCCTAAAGGCAAGCCCAACTTTCAGGGAGATATTTTGAGGGCTCGCCCCTCCCCATCCCCATCAGCGAGTCCCTCACAATCACTGGTGAATTGTTGTCCCACCGGCTCTGGGTGGGGTGAACTCCTGCTCCCCCCATACACCGACTGTGGCCATCCCCAAGGTGCCGGCGATAAAGCCAAACTCTTGACCCACATTGCCCCATGCGTAGTTCAACACTGAAAGCTCTGAGACTCCCTGACTTGGTGCCCACCTCGCCCATGGAGATGTGCCCTGGGAGGACGGAGGACGGCAGCACTAGGAGCAGGCAGCCGGGCCCCCATCCTGCCCCAGTACAGGGGGGTCTCCACAGACCGAGCCATCCTTGTTTGCTGGGGCTGCAGCTCCTCTTGACCCCGCTTATCACCCATAAACTGACTTTTTAGTGGCCTGCTGATGGCAGCGTCCATCTGCCACCCTGAAGGGAAGTTCAGGCTGCCCAGAGCCCTTGGGCAAGGGGCCCTGCTGTGGGCTGCCTCCCCGGGCAGCCAGGACACCCCGGCAGACCAGAGCATGGTGTGGAAGTCCAGCTCCCATACGGCTAATTCAATAAGTCACAGATACCATGACTTCATAAGGCAGAGAGGCTCCACAGCTATTAGGGGAATTGGGAACGGGGGGAGGAGGAGCTGAAATGGAGAAGGGACGGAGACGGGGAGGGTGGAGAGGGGGAAGCTAAGACAAGCAGCAGAACAAAACATCCCATAAATCATGAGGAGCTGCTGAAATACCAGAACAAATGACCCCATAGCTTGGCCATTGTTCCTAAGCGAGGGCTTAAAGCACTCCCAGTTGAGACAAAGCGCCTCGCGTTTCGTTTCAACACTGCGCCGGCCCGTCCAAGACCTGTGCTCGGCACAACCGAGCTGGAAGCGGCTGCGTTTCACCCCGGATCGATGGCCGGGACCGGTGGGATG
>NW_009607127.1:16316-16757 GCF_000690535.1 Cariama cristata | reverse complement strand
GAAACCCCCCGCCAGAGCCGGCTGCCTCCCCCACCCCACAGCCGGTGCAGATGCGGTGCCCAGATCTCAGCCTGCTCAGAGCATCTCTTTGCTCCCAGACTCCCACACACCTCCCAGGCTCTGGCACTCCTCCCCTTCCACTGAAAAGCTCAGGGTCTGGTTTTCCCTCTTATTTTCCCTCACTCAGACTAAGAGTTTCCTTGACTGGGAAGAGAAGGGGCTCCAAGCCTTGTTTTGGATGTGCAGATTAAGTTAGAAATAAGACAGCTTGAGTAGGGCTGTGAAACCCGGAGGAGCTCTGAGCCCTCTCTTTATGATGCTGCTCCTCCCCGACAATTCACTCCGTGCTGGCTCACCCTGGCAAGGGCTGAGCGTCAACCAAAAAGTTTGGGGAAAGTCCCGTACCACCGTAGACTACTGCCAGGGAAAAGGCACCACGCT